>NW_027142538.1:416106-509502 GCF_026170545.1 Melanerpes formicivorus
GGGAGACCTTCCTGCTCTCTGCAGCTCCCTGCAGGGAGGTTGGAGCCAGCTGGGGGTTGGTCTCTTCTGCCAGGCCCCCAGCACCAGAACAAGAGGACACAGTCTCAAGCTGTGCCAGGGGAGGTTGAGGCTGGAGGGGAGGAGAAAGTTCTTGCCAGCAAGAGGAATTGGCCACTGGGATGAGCTGCCCAGGGAGGTGGTGGAGTCCCCAGCCCTGGAGGGGTTCAGGCAAGGATGTGGCACTTGGAGCCATGGTTTAGCTGTCAGGAGGGGTTGGGGATTAGGTCCCAGGTTGGACCTGATGAGCTCTGAGGTCCTTTCCAACCTGGGAGGCTGCCAGAGGCCTGGAGCAGGCTGCCCAGAGAGGTTGTGGAGTCTCCTTCTGTGAAGCCTTTGCAGCCCTGGCTGGATGTGTTCTGTGTGCCCTGGGCTGGATCCTCTGCTCCTGCTCTGCCAGGGGGCTGCCACTGGCAGCTCTCCAGGGCTCCCTTCCAGCCCCCAGCACCCTGGGAGCTGTGATGCTGTGGTGCCTAAGGGTCATTGCTCTGGACTGTGTCCCCCAGTGGGGCTGATGCTGCCATTGAGGGCAGCCTGGGACAGGGCTCAGTGGCCACAGTGCTGCAAGGTGGTGGATGTGATCCTGTGCACACTGCCCTAAGCCATCCTGCTCTGGCAGGGGGTTGGGCTGGGTGATCTCTGCAGCTCCCTTCCAACCCCAGGGGCCCTGTGGTGCTGTGGTCCTGGGCTGGATTCTCTGCTCCTGTTCTGGCAGGGGGCTTGCACTGGAAGATCTCCAGGGGTCCCTTCCAACCCCTAACACCTTGTGAGCTGTGATGCTCTAGCAAGGGCCAGCTGGGGTCAAGGAAGTTGATCTCTAGCCTTGCTGACAGCAGCACTCAAGACCAGAGGCACACAGAGAGCCTTAGACTCACCTTGGCTGGGAGGGAGCCTGAGGGTCCCTGAGTCCAGTCACTGCCTGACCCCCACAAGGATCACAGAGTGCAGCAGGCTGGCAGGGACCCCTTGTTCACCCCCCTGCAGCCAGCAGGGACAGCTCCAACTGCAGCAGGCTGCCCAGGGCCACAGCAGCTTTGACCTTCAGTGTCTGCAGGGCTGGAGCCTCCACCCCATCCAGCAGCGAGCAGCACCAGCTCTGCCAGCTCTGGTGCTGAGCAGTGCCCCTTGGGTGGCACCCTGGGTGGATCCTGAGTCTCTGCTGGCAGCATTGTGGCCTGGGGAGCATGGCCTTGCTGAGCAGTGCCACACACCCTGCTTAGCCCCCAGAGGAGCTGCCTGCAGGGAGAGCCTCACATCTGCATCAGAACTCTCTGGCTTGGTTGTGCCAAGCCCCTGTCTGAGCAGCAAGCTGCCCCTAGGAAGCAGGGCTCCACACAGGGCTCTGCCCCTGCTTTGCCCACCCTCAGAGAAGGGTTTGCACTGGAAGAGACCTCAGTGATCAGCCAGTGCCAACCCCTGCCATGGGCAGGGACACCTCTCACCAGCCACAGCTTGCTCAGGGCCTCATCCAGCCTGGCCCTCAACCCCTCCAGGCAGGAGGCAGCCACAGCCTCCCTGGGCAGCCTGTGCCAGAGTCTCCCCAGCCTCACTCTCAAGGATCTCTTCCTCCTCTCCACTCTCAGTCTCTCCTCTCCCAGCTCCAAGCCATTGTTCCTCAGCCTGGCACTCCCAGCCCTTGCCCAGAGTCCCTCCCCAGCTCTCCTGGAGCCCTTCAGGCACTGGGAAGCTGCTCTGAGCTCTGCCTGGAGCCTTCTCTTCTCCAGGCTGCACAGCCCCAGCTCTCCCAGCCTGACCCCACAGGGGAGGTTCTGCAGCCTCTGCTCCTCTCTGTGGCCTCCTCTGGACCCCCTCCAGCAGCTCCAGGTTCTTCCTGCACTGGGGTCACTGGCCAAGGGAGATCTCCTCAAAGACCCCTCCAGGCTCCCAGCAGCAGAGCCCTGAGCCTTCCTCTTCTGTTGTCTGCCTGGGGGGTGGTGGAGTCCCCACCCCTGCAGGGCTTCCCGAGACGCTGGGTCAAGGAGATCAGGACCACTCTGCCAGCTGCGTGCAGGGCCCTGCGAGGTTCTGGCTGGGCTTAATGACCTCAAGACCTTCCCCAGCCAGGCCCTTGTGTGGGGTTTAATCCTGCTTCCCCCCTCCCCAGCTGCCTGCTCAGGCCTCAGCACCCTTCCGGCAGGCTGAAGCCCTTCCCGGGCGGGCAGGGGTGGGCGCAGGAGGGGCACAGCCCTGCCTGCAGGGGCAGCTCCGGCGGCTCCCCGCTGTGTCTAACAAGCTGTAATTAAGTCCTGTCATGTCAGCCCGGCTGGGCTGGGAGAAAAATGCCTCCAGTAATTGCATTTAGTTCATCTTGTAGCACGGTCCCCATCAGAAGCGCTAATTCAATTGTCCCGCCGCTCTGCCAGCTCGCTGCCATTAAGCACGCATTTAATTACCGCCACCAAAGGATTAATATGCGGCAGAGAGAGAGGGAGGGGAGGGAGGGAGAGGGGAGAGCAGCCAAGGCACACAGCTGCCCCCGGGCTCAGCCAGCGAGATAAAGCCGGCAGCTCGCCGGGCCGCCGCAGCCTGCTCCGCAGACATCATCATTAGCGCTGCCGCTGGCCGCAGGCACAGCCCTGCCTGGCACCAGAAAGAGTCATAACGGAGCCCTGACAGCTCTGCCATTGTTGGCCCGGCCCGGGGGGGGGGCACCGCTTCGCCCAGCTCCCCCTCCTCTCCCTCCCTCCAAGCTTGTAAGGTTGCTCTTATCTCGTCTCCAGGCGAGGGGCTTACAGCAGCTACATTACAACATCCTGAGATAAGGAGCTCTGCTTGACATTGTTCCTGTCTGGGCTGCAAGCATCTGACAAGCACAACACACACACGGGGTGGGGAGGGGGGGAGGAGAAAAAAGAGAGAGAGAGAGAGAGAAAAAAAGGAAGAAAGAGCAACAAAGGCGGCTGCCCCCCGCCCCCTCCTCACCCCCTCCCCAGCCCGGCTGCCTGCTCCCTCCCCAGCAGACAGCTCATCAATTCTGCAGGATGTACACAATGATTATTGTAGGGGAAACAAAGCCCGGTGTCAATTGTGCAGTGTTATAGAGCAGTCCCTCAAATTAAAGCCTTGTACCTAACTGCATCTGATGGCAGAAGCTATTTAGCAGCCGCTGCTTTACGGAGGGCAATGAAAAGCAATAACTGCTTTTATTTAATGTATCTGCTCCATCCAGCTGCCTCGGGGAGGCCTTAATAGAAGCTGTCCATCACTGTCAGGGCCTCGGAAATAACTGCAGCAGACTGCAATAAACATGAAGGGAAAAGATAACTGCGGCTCCTGATCAGCCTCTCGTTACCTGCCCGCGGCCGGGGAGCTGTCACCGGCGGCCCGGGAGGGCTGCAGGCGGCCCGGGAGCAGGGCAGGAGAGCAGCCGCAGGGGGGAGAGGCACTGCCCAAAGCAGCCCAGCCAGGACACCACGACTTCAGCACTGCCGAGGCCACACCTTCAGTCCTGTGTCCAGTTCTGGGCTCCTCAGGTTAAGAAGGACATTGAGAGATTTGAAGGAGTCCAGAGAAGGGCAACGAGGCTGGGGAGGGGTCTGGGGCACAAGGCTGGGGAGGGGTCTGGGGCACAAGGCTGGGGAGCTGGACAGCTCAGACTCCTGGGAGACTTCAGAGCAGCCTTCCAGCCACACCTTGAGTGCTGTGTCCAGTTCTGGGATCCTCAGTTTAAGAAGGACATTGAGCTGCTGGAAGGTGTCCAGAGAAGGGCAACAAAGCTGGGGAGGGGTCTGGGGCACAAGGCTGGGGAGGGAGCTGGGGCACAGCCCTGTGAGGAGAGGCTGAGGGAGCTGGGGTTGCTTAGCCTGGAGCAGAGGAGGCTCAGGGGAGACCTTCTTGCTCTCTCCAACTCCCTGCAGGGAGGTTGGAGCCAGGGGGGGTTGGTCTCTTCTGCCAGGCCCCCAGCAGAAGAACAAGAGGACACAGTCTCAAGCTGTGCCAGGGGAGGTTGAGGCTGGAGGGGAGGAGAAAGTTCTTCCCAGCAAGAGGAATTGGCCACTGGGATGAGCTGCCCAGGGAGGTGGTGGAGTCCCCAGCCCTGGAGGGGTTCAGGCAAGGCTTGGCTGTGGCTCTTGGAGCCAGAGTTTGGCTGTCAGGAGGGGTTGGGGATTAGGTCCCAGGTTGGACTGGATGAGCTCTGAGGTCTTTCCAGCCTGGCTGATTCTGTGGTTCTGTGATCTCCAGAGGACACAGAGCTGTCCTCCTGCTGCCCCACTCCAGCACAGCTGCTCCCTCAGTCTTCTCTGGTCAGAGGGTCACAGGGGTGGTTGGGTTGGAAGGGACCTGAAGATCAGTGAGGCCCCAGCTGGAAGATTGCATCCAGCCCTGGGCTGCCCAGCTCAGGAGGGACAGGGAGCTGCTGCAGAGAGGCCAAGGCAGGCTGCAAGGCTGCTGAAGGGACTGCAGCAGTGCCTGGGGAGGAGAGGCTGAGAGCCCTGGGGGTGCTGAGTGTGGAGAGGAGAAGGCTGAGAGGGAGCTGAGCAATGTCTCTCAAGAGCTGAGGGCTGGGGGGCAGGAAGGAAGGCACAGGGACAGCCTCTGCTCACTGGGCCCTGGCACAGGCCAAGGGGCAAGGGATGGAAAGTGCAGCCCAGGAGGTTGCAGCTCAGCCTCAGGAGGAACTTCTTGCCTGGGAGGCTGCCAGAGGCCTGGAGCAGGCTGCCCAGAGAGGTTGTGGAGTCTCCTTCTGTGGAGCCTTTGCAGCCCTGGCTGGATGTGTTCTGTGTGCCCTGGGCTGGATCCTCTGCTCCTGCTCTGCCAGGGGACTGCCACTGGGAGCTCTCCAGGGCTCCCTTCCAGCCCCCAGCATCCTGGGAGCTGTGATGCTGTGATCCCAGCCCCCTGCCATGGGCAGGGACACCTCCCCCCAGCCCAGGTTCCTCAAGGCCTCATCCAACCTGATCTTGAGGCTTATTGCAACATTCACACAGATGCTGAGGGTGCCCAGTGGTGCACCAAGGGGCACAAAGTGGACCCCAGCAGGTTCCACCTGAACAGGAAGAGAAACTTCTTTGGGTGCTGGAGCCCTGGAGCAGGCTGCCTAGAGAGGCTGTGGAGTCTCCTGCTCTGGAGAGCTTCCAGCTCCCCCTGGGCATTTGCTCCTGGGCCAGCTGCTGTGGGTGCCCTGCTGCTGCAGGGGGCTTGGGCTACATCTCCTCCTGGAGGCACTATTGGCTCAGAAGAAGAGTGAACAGGTGATTGGGAGCAGTCAGCATGGCTTCACCAAGGGCAAATCCTGCCTTACCAACCTGGTGGCCTTCCCTGAGCAGGTGACAACATCAATAGCTGAGGGGAGAGCAACAGATGTCGTTTCCCTGGGCCTGAGCAAAGCCTTCCACACTGTCCTGCACCACATCCTGGTCTCCAGGCTGGTGACACATGGGTGTGATGGGTGACCACTAGATGGATAAGGAACTGGCTTGGTGGCCGCACCCAAAGAGTGGTTGTCCATGGGTCAATGTCCCAGTGGAGGCCAGGGACAAGCAGAGTCCCTCAGGGATCATTCCTGGGACCTGTCTTGTTCAACATCTCTGTGGGTGCCATGGACAGTGGCAGTGAGTGCACCCTCAGCAGGGTTGCTGATGACACCAAGCTGTGTGGTGCAGCAGACAGCTGGAGGGAAGGGATCCATCCAGAGGGACCTGGGCAGGCTGGAGAGGTGGGCACAGGCCAACCTCAGGAGGTTCAACAAGACCAAGGGCAGGGTCCTGCAGCTGGGTGGAGGCAACCCCAGGCACAAATCCAGGCTGGGCAGGGACTGGCTGGAAAGCAGCCCTGAGGAGAGAGCCTTGGGGGTGCTGGGGGAGGAGAAGCTCAGCAGGAGCTCTCAGTGTGCACTTGCAGCCCAGAAAGCCAACCAGAGCCTGGGCTGCAGCAGGAGAAGTGTGGCCAGCAGGGCAAGGGAGGTGATCCTCCCCCTCTGCTCAGCTCTGCTGAGACCCCACCTGGAGTACTGCCTCCAGCTCTGGAGCCCCTGTGACAAGAGGGATCTGGAGGTGCTGGAAGGTGTCCAGAGCAGGGCCAGGAGGATGAGCAGAGGGCTGGAGCTGCTCTGCTGTGAGGACAGACTGAAGGAGTTGGGGCTGTTCAGTCTGCAGAAGAGAAGGCTCCCAGGTGACCTCATTGTGGCCTTCCAGTATCTGAAGGGGGCTACAGGAAGGCTGGGGAGGGACTGCTCAGGATCTCAGGCAGTGATAGGACTAGGGGGAATGGAATGAAGCTGGAGGTGGGGAGATTCAGGCTGGAGGGGAGGAGGAAGTTCTTCCCCATGAGAGTGGTGAAGCCCTGGAATGGGTTGTGCAGGGAGGTGGTTGAGGCCCTGTCCCTGGAGATGTTTAAGACCAGGCTGGATGAGGCTCTGTCCAGCCTGATCTAGTGTGGGGTGTCCCTGCCCATGGCAGGGGGGTTGGAACTGGGTGATCCTTGTGGTCCCTTCCACCCCTGCCTGATTCTATGATCTCCAGAGGTCCCTTCTGCCCCCCACCACGCTGGGGCTCTCGGAGCTGCTTCAGACAGAAGCAGCAGAACCTGCTTGCCCAATCTGCTCCTCTGAGGAAAGCAATTCCTTGCCCCCTCCCTGCTGAGCCAAGCAGATCTGTGCCTCCAAGAGCCTGATCCAAAGGGAAGCCTCCAGCAGCACCAAGGCTGCTCCCCAGCACTTCCAGGGCACAACTGAGACAGGAGGCAAGGCCAAGGTTAAGGAAAGGCCAAGAGAGGAGCTCAGGTCAGGAGAGCAATGAAGACAACGATTGACTTGCAGCTGCTCTGCTCACCCCCTGCCCCCTGGGCTCCAGAGCTTCCTTAAACAAGTTTTGATTATCAACTTCTCTGGGCAGGCTTTGAAAGCTTCCTCTTGGCAGCTGCCACAGGAGCAGCATTTGTCATCACCTCCGCTCCAGGCTCCAGCTGATGGTTGTTGGCTTTGCTGCAAGGGAGCCAGGGGCAGCTCGACAGGAGCCTGCAGCTCTGCTGGGAGAGCCAAAAGTCTTCTGCCCCACTTTGTACAGCCCTGCAAAGTCCCTCCAAGGCTCTCAGAATCTCCCTCAGGAATCTGAAGCCTTGGCCCCTGGGCTTTCACCTGCTGGCCTCCAGGGAACAGCAGGGAGAGATTTGGTATTAGCAGGCAGCCCGTGGTCAGCATCGGCCTGAGGGGAGACCTCCTGGCTCCCCACGAGTCCCCCCAGCCCCAGGCTGCTCAGGGCCTCATCCAGCCTGGCCTGAACACCTCCAGGCAGGATGCAGCCACAGCCTCCCTGGGCAGTCTGTGCCAGAGTCTCCCCAGCCTCCTCTCCACTCTCAGTCTCTCCTCTCCCAGCTCCAAGCCATTGTTCCTCAGCCTGGCACTCCCAGCCCTTGCCCAGAGTCCCTCCCCAGCTCTCCTGGAGCCCTTCAGGGACTGGAAGCTGCTCTGAGGTCTGCCTGCAGCCTTCTCTTCTCCAGGCTGCACAGCCCCAGCTCTCCCAGCCTGGCCCCACAGGGGAGGCTCTGCAGCCTCTGCTCCTCTCTGTGGCCTCCTCTGGAGCCTCTCCAGCAGCTCCAGGTCCTTGTGCTGGGGGCTGCAGAGCTGCCCCAGCCCTGCAGGGGAGGGCTGAGCAGAGCAGAGGGGCAGAATCCCCTCCCTGCCCCTGCTGCCCACACTGCTGGGGCTCAGCCCAGCACAGCCTTGCTCTCTGGGCTGCCAGCTCCCCTTGCTGCCTCCTGGGGAGCTGCTCCTCCCCTAGCACCCCCAGGGCCTTCTCCTCACCCCTGCTGTCTGCCCATTGTACCAAACCCTTCCCCTCCTGTCTGCTGGGCAGCCTCCCCAGCCTGGAGCTGAGGCTGCTCAGCCTCACCCATGCTGTGTGCTGGATTAAGCCAGGAGATGCCCCAGAGCTGCTTTTCAACCCAAGTGCAGAGGCAGTGGCCTTGCTGCCTAGGGCCTGCATGGGGGCTGGGTGCTGCCAGCTGCTTTGTCCAAGCTGGGGCACCTGAAGGATGGCCAAGGGCTCAGGTCCAGCCAACATGGATTTAGGAAGGGCAGGTCCTGCCTCTCCAACCTGATCTCCTTCTATGATGAGGTGACTGCCTGGTGGATGTGGGGCAGGCTGTGGATGTGGTCTGCCTGGACTGCAGCAAGGCCTTTGACACCGTCCCCCACAGCAAACTACTGGCTAAGCTGGCAGCTCGTGGCTTGGACAGCAGCTCTGAGCTGGGTTAGGAACTGGCTGGAGGCTGAGCCCAGAGAGTGGTGGTGAATGGTGCCACAGCCAGCTGGCAGCCAGGCTCCAGTGGTGTGCCCCAGGGATCAATGCTGGGCCCCAGCCTGATCAATATCTTCATTGATGATCTGGATGAGGGGATGGAGTCAGTCATCAGCAAGTGTGCAGATGACACCAAGTTGGGAGCAGATGTTGGTCAGTTAGAGGGCTGAAGGGCTCTGCAGAGGGACCTTGACCAACTGGACAGATGGGCAGAGGCCAACAGGATGGCATTCAACAAGTCCAAGTGCCAGGGGCTGCACTTTGGCCACAACAACCCCATGCAGAGCTACAGGCTGGGGTCAGAGTGGCTGAGAGCTGCCAAACAGAGAGGGACCTGGGGGTGCTGATTGACAGCCGCCTGAATATGAGCCAGCAGTGTGCCCAGGTGGCCAAGAGGGCCAATGGCATCCTGGCCTGCATTAGGAACAGTGTGGCCAGCAGGAGCAGGGAGGTCATTGTGCCCCTGTACTCTGCCTTGGTTAGGCCACACCTTGAGTCCTGTGTCCAGTTCTGGGCTCCTCAGGTTAAGAAGGACATCGAAACACTTGAAGGTGTCCAGAGAAGGGCAACAAAGCTGGGGAGAGGCCTTGAGCACAGCCCTGTGAGGAGAGGCTGAGGGAGCTGGGGTTGCTTAGCCTGCAGAAGAGGAGGCTCAGGGGAGACCTCATTGCCCTCTACAACTACCTGAGGGGTAGTTGTGGCCGGGAAGGGGTTGGTCTCTTCTCCCAGGCAACCAGCACCAGAACAAGGGGACACAGTCTCAAGCTGCGCCAGGGGAGGTTTAGACTCGAGGTGAGGAGGAAGTTCTTCACCGCGCGAGTCATTCGTCATTGGGATGAGCTGCCCAGGGAGGTGGTGGAGTCCCCATCCCTGGAGGTGTTCAAGAGGAGATTGGACGTGGCACTTGGTGCCATGGTCTAGTCATGGGGTCTGTGTTGACAGGTTGGACTCGATGATCCTCAAGGTCCTTTCCAACCTAAGTTATACTGTGATACTTTGAGACTGTGCAGCCTGCAGAGGAGAAGACTCCAGGGGGACCTCAGAGCTGCTGCCAGGAGCTGAAGGGATCCTGCAGGAAGGCTGCAGAGGAACTGCTCCTGAGGGGGTCTGAGCCAGGCCCAGGGGGAAGGGTTTGGAGCTGAGGCAGAGCAGGGTTAGAGTGGAGCTGAGGAAGTTCTTCAGCAGGAGGGTGATGAGGAGCAGCTGAGGGAGCTGGGGGTGTGGAGTGTGGAGCAGAGGAGGCTGAGGGAGACCTCCTTGCTCCCTGCAGCTCCCTGAGAGGAGGCTGCAGCCAGGGGGTTTGGGCTCACTTGTAGTAAGTGACTGACCCAGAGGAAATGGCCTCAGGTTGCCCCAGGGGAAGGCTGCAGAGGGACTTTTTCCAGTGGTGTCCAAGGATAGGAAAGGAGAAATGGATTTAACTTGAAGGAGAAGAGGTTAAGATTGGATCTGAGGAGGAAATGCTTCACTAGGAGGCTGCCAAGTCTCTGGAGTGGATTGTCCAGAGAGGTTGTGGCTGCCTCCTCCTTGGAGATGTCCAAGGTAGGCTGGATGGGGCCTTGAGGAAGCTGAGCTAGCTGAGAGGTGTCCCTGTCCATGGCAGGGGGTTGGAAGTGGATGATTTCTAAGGACTCTTCCAGCCTGAGCTGTTCTAGGACTATGGTTCTGTGACTCTCTGACTCTGTGAGTCTATGACTCTGTGACATTCTGAATCTGGGGTTCTATATGACTCTGTGACTCTGTGACAGTGACTCAGTGACTCTGTGACTCTGTGATTCCATGATTCCTTGATGCTATGACTCCATGATTCCCTGATTCTATGACTCGATCATTCTGTGACTCTCTGTGATTCTATGGACTCTGATTCTATGACTCTATGATACTAGAACTCAGTAACTCTGTGATTTTCTATGCCTCTATTATTTCACGACCCTCTATGACAGTGTGACTCTGTGACTCTGTATTTCAATGATGCTATGAATCCATGATTCTACAGCTCTATGACTCTATGATTCTATCTTTCTATGACTGACAATATGATTCTATGACTCTCTGAATCCAACTTTACGACACTCTGACTCCATGATTCTATGGTTGTGTGCCTCTAGTACTCTTGGATCTATGACACTCTGACTGTGATTCTATGACTCTAAGACTCCGTGACTATGATTCAATGCCTCTGTGATTCTATGAATCGGTGACTGTGACAAAATGCTGCTGTGACTCTGAGGCACTCTGACTCAATGCCTCTGTGATTCTATGACTGTGAGTCAATGCCTCTGAGATTCCATGATTCCGTGACTCAACGCCTCTGTGCTTCTATGACTCTATGGATCTGTGACTCAATGTCACTGTGATTCTATGACTCTGTGACTCAGTGCCTCTGTGACTCTATGACTCTGTGGCTCTCTGACTAAATGCCTCTGTGATTCTATGACTCTGTGATTCAATGCCTCTGTGATTCTATAACTCTATGGATCTGTGACTCAATGTCTCTGTCATTCTATGATTCTGGGGCTGTGACTCATTGCCTCTGTGATTCTATGACTCTGTGACCCAATGCCTCTGTGCTTCAGTGACCCTGCTTATCAATGCCTCTGTGATTCTATGACTGTCTGCTCTGTGACTCATTGCCACTGTGATTCTATGACTCTCTGGTTCTGTGACTGTGATTCTATGACTCAGTGTTTCCATGAATCAATACCTCTTTGATTCTATGACTCTGTGCCTCTGTGACTCATTGTCTCTTTGATTCTATGACTCTGTGACTCTGACTCAATGCCTCTGTGATTCCATCACTCTGTGACTCTGTGACTCAATTCCTCTATGATTCTGTGACTCAGAGACTCAATGCTTCTGTGATTCTATCACTCTGTGACTCTTTGAGTCAATGTCTCTGTGATTCTGTGAGTCTGTGGCTCTGTGACTCTGTGACACTATGACTCTGTGGCTCTGTGACTCAATTCCTCTGTGACTCTGTGACTCAATGCCTCTGCGACACTATGACTCTGTGGCTCTGTGACTCAGTGCCTCTGTGATTCTATGAGTCTGTGACTCAATGCCTCTATGATTCTATCACTCTGTGACTCTGTGAGTCAAGGTCTCTGTGATTCCATCACTCTGTGACTCTGTGACTCAATTCCTCTATGATTCTGTGACTCAGAGACTCAATGCTTCTGTGATTCCATCACTCTGTGACTCTGTGAGTCAATGCCTCTCTGATTCCGTGAGTCTGCGGCTCTGTGACTCAATTCCTCTGTGATTCTGTGACCCTGTGACTCAATGCCTCTGCGATTCTATGCCTGTGTGACTCATTGTCTCTGTGATTCTATGATTCTGGGGCTCCATGAATCACTGCCTCTGTTATTCTATGCCTCTTTGACTCAATGCCTCTGTGATTCAATGACACTGTGGCTCTGTGACTCAATGCCTCTGTGATTCTATGACTCAGTGACTCATTGTCTCTTTAATTCTATGACTCTGGGGCTCTATGACTCAATGCCTCTGTGATTCCATGACTCAGTGACTCATTGTCTCTTTAATTCTATGACTCTGGGGCTCTGTGACACAATGCCTCTGTGATTCCATGACTCTATAACTCATTGTCTCTGTGATTCTATGCCTCTGTGACTCAATGCCTCTGTGATTCTATGCCTCTGTGACTCATTGTCTATGTGATTCTATGAATCTGGGGCTCTGTGATTGAATGCCTCTGAGATTCTATGACTGTGACTCATTGTCTCTGTCATTCTATGACTCTGGGGCTCTGTGATTCAATGCCTCTGTGATTCCATGATCCTCTGGCTCTGTGACTCATTGTCTCTGGGATACTATGACGCTGGGGCTCTGTGACTCAATGCCTCTGTGATTCCATGGCTCTATAACTCATTGTCTCTGTGATTCTATGCCTCTGTGACTCAATGCCACCGTGATTCCATGCCTCTGTGACTCATTGTCTCAATGATTCCAGGATTCTGGAACTCTGTGACTCATTGCCTCTGTGAATCTATGCCTCTGTGACTCATTGTCTCCGTGATTCTATGACTCTGGGGCTCTGTGATTCTAAGCCTCTGAGACTTATTGTCTCTGTCATTGTATGACACTGTGGCCCTGTGACTCAATGCCTCTGAGATTCTATGCATTTGTGACTCATTTTCTCTGTGATTCTATGATTCTGGGGCTCTGTGAATCACTGCCTCTGTGATTCAATGCCTCTGTGACTCATTGTCTCTGTGATTCTATGACTCTGTTGTTCTGTGATTCAAAGACTCTGTTGTTCTGTGATTCAGTGCCTCTCTGATTCTATGATCCTCTGGCTCTGTGACTCAATGCCTCTGTGATTCTATGCCTCTGAGACTCATTGTCTCAATGATTCTATGACTCTGGGCCTCTGTGACTCATTGTCTCTGTAATTCTCTGACTCTGGGGTGGTGTGAATCAATGCCTCTGTAATTCAATGACAATGTGGCTCTCTGACTCAATGCCTCTGTGATTCTATGCCTCTGTGACTCATTGTCTCTGTGATTCTACGATTCTGGGGCTATGTGACTCAATGCCTCTCTGATTCCATGACTATGACTCATTGTCTCTGTGATTCTACGACTCTGGGCTCTGTGGCTCAATGCCTCTGTGATTCTATGCCTCTGTGACTCAATTCCTCTGTGATTCTACACCTATATGACTCAATGTCTCTGTGATTCTATAACTCTGGGGCTCTGTGACTCAATGCCTCTGAGATTCTATGACTCTGTGACTCATTGTCTCTGTGATTCTATGACTCTGTGAATCTGTGACTCACTGCCTCTCTGAATCTATGCGTCTGTGACTCATTGCCTCTGTGATTCTATGATTCTGGGACTCAAATTCTCTGTGATTCTATGTCTCTGTGACTCAATGTCTCTGTGATTCTATGCCTCTGTGACTCATTGTCTCTCTGGTTCTATGATTCTGAGGCTCTGTGACTCAATGCCTCTGTGATTCTATGGCTCTGTGACTCATTGTTTCAGTGATTCTACAACTCTGGGGCTCTGTGACTCAATGCCTCTATGATTCCATGACTCTGTGACTCATTGTCTCTGTGATTCTATGACTCTGGGGCTCTGTGACTCAATGCCTCTGTGATTCTAATCCTCTGTGACTCATTGTCTTAGTGATTCTATGACTCTGGAGCTCTGTGACTCAATTCCTCTTTGATTCTAAGCCTCTGTGACTCAAAGTCTCTGTGATTCTATGACTCTGGGGCTCTGTGACTCAATTCCTCTTTGATTCTAAGCCTCTGTAACTCATTGTCTCTGTGATTCTATGAATCTGGGGCCCTGTGAGTCAATGCCACTGTGATTCTATGGTTCTGTGACACAATGCCTCTAAGAGTCTTTGCCGCTGTGACTCATTGTCTCTGTGATTCTATGACTCTGGGACTCAATTCCACTGTGATTCTATGTCTCTATGACTCATTGTCTCAGTGATTCTATGAATCTGGGACTCTGGGACTCAAAGCCTCTGTGATTCTATGCCTCTGTGAGTCAGTGCCTCTGTGATTCTACGATACTGGGGCTCTGTGACTCAATGCCTCTGTGATTCTGTGATTCTGGGGCTCTGTGAATCACTGCCTCTGTGATCCTATGCCTCCGTGACTGATTGTCTCTGTAAATTTATGACTCTGGGACTCTGGGACTCAATGCCTCTGAGATTCTATGACTCTGTGAATCATTGTCTCTATGATTCTATGACTCTGGGAATCTGTGACTCAATGCCTCTGTGAGTTTATGCCTCTGACCCTCATTGTCTCAGTGATTCTATGACTCTGAGGCTCTATGAATCAATGCCTCTATGATTCTATGCTTCTGTGGCACAATGCCTCTGAGATTCTATGCCTCTGTGACTCAATACCTCTGTGATTCTCTGATTCTGGGGCTCTGTGACTCAATGCCTCTGAGATTCTATGACTCTGTGAATCATTGTCTCTGTGATTCTATGACTCTGGGAATCTGTGACTCAATGCCTCTGTGATTCTAGCCACTGTGACTCATTGTCTCTGTGATTCTATGCCTCTGTTACTCATTGTCTCTGTGAATCTATGGCTCTGTGAGTCAGTGCCTCTGTGATTCTGTGACTCTTGGGCTCTGTGACTCAATGCCTCTGTGATTCTGTGACTCTGACTCACTGCCTCTCTGAATCTATGCCTCTGGGACTCAAATTCTCTGTGATTCTATGCCTCTGTGACTCAATGTCTCTTTGGTTCTATGATTCTGAGGCTCTGTGACTCAATGCCTCTGTGATTCTATGATTCTATGACTCATTGCTTCAGTGATTCTGTGACTCTATGAATCAATGCTTCTGTGATTCTATGGCTCTGTGACTCATTGTCTCTGTGATTCTATGAATCTCTGACACATTGTCTCTGTGATTCTATGAATCTGTGCCTCACTGTCTCTATGACTCAATGCCTCTGTGACTCCACGACTCCATAGCTCTGTGACTCCGTGCCTCTGTGATTCTATGAGTCTGTGATTCATTGTCAATGTGATTCTACGACTCTGTGGCACTGCGACTCAATGCCTCTGTGATTCTATGGCTCTGTGGCTCTGTGACTCATTGTCTCAGTGATTCTACGACTCTGTGGCTCTGTGACGCAATGCCTCTGTGATTTTATGCCTCTGAGCCTCATTGTCTCTGTGATTCTACGACTCTGGGACTCTGGGAATCAATGCCTCTGTGATTCTATGGCTCTGTGGCTCTATGACTCCAAGCCTCTGTGATTCTATGAGTAAATGCCTCTGTGATTCTATGCCTCCGTGATTCATTGTCTCAGTGATTCTATGACTCTGTGGCTCCATTACTCAATGCCTCTGTGATTCTAAGCCTCTGTGACTCATTGTCTCAACGATTCTATGACAGTGGGGCTCTGTGACTCAATGCCTCTGTGATTCTATACCTCTGTCACTCATTTTCTCTGTGATTCTATGACTCTGTGGCTCCATTACTCAATGCCCCTTTGATTCTAAGCCTCTGAGCCTCATTGTCTCTGTGAATCTATGACTCTGGGTCTCTGTGATTCAATGCCTCTGTGCTCCTCTGGCTCTGTGACTCAATGCCTCTGTGATTCTATGACTCTGTTGTTCTGTGATTCAATGCCTCTGTGATTCTGTGATCCTCTGGCTCTGTGACTCAATGCCTCTGTGATTCTATGACTCTGTTGTTCTGTGATTCAATGCCTCTGTGATTCTGTGATCCTCTGGCTCTGTGAATCAATGCCTCTGTGATTCTAAGCCTCTCTGACTCATTGTCTCTGTGATTCTATGACTCTGTGCGTCTGTGACTCATTTTCTCTGTGATTCTAAGCCTCTGTGACTCATTGTCTTAGTGATTCTACGACCCTGGAGCTCTGGGACTCAATGCCTCTGTGATTTCTGTGCCACTGAGCCTCATTGTCTCTGAGATTCTATGATTCTGGGGCTCTGTGACTCAATGCCTATGGGATTCTATGCCTCTGAGCCTCATTGTCTCTGTGATTCTACGACACTGTGGCTCTATGACTCAATACCTCTGTGATTCTAAGCCTCTGTGACTCATTGTCGTAGTGATTCTATGACTCTGGGTCTCTGTGACTCAATGCCTCTGTGATTCTATGCCTCTGTGGCTTCTTGCCTCTGTAATTCTATGAATCTGGGGCTCTATGACTCAAAGCCTCTGTGATTCTATGCCTCTATGACTCAATGCCTCTGTGATTCTATGCCTCTGTGACTCAATGCCTCTGTGATTCTATGCCTCTGAGCCTCATCGTCTCTGTGATTCTACAACACTGGGGCTCTGTGTCTCAATGCCTCTGTGATTCTATGGCTCTGGGGCTCTGTGACTCAATGTCTCTGTGATTCCAGGACTATATGACTCAATGCCTCTGTGATTTTATGACTCTGTGACTCATTGTCTCTGTGATTCTATGACTCTGGGACTCTGTGACTCAATGCCTCTGTGATTCTATGACTGTAAGTTTGTGATCCAGTGCCTCTGTGATTCTAAGCCTCTGTGACTCATCGTTCCTCTGATTCTATGACTCTGGGACTCTATGCCTCAATACCTCTGTGATTCTCTGCCTCTGTGACTCATTGTCTCTGTGATTCTATGACTCTGGGGCTCAGTTCCTCTGTGATTCTAAGCCTCTCTGACTCATTGTCTTAGCGATTCTACGACTCTGGATCTCTGGGACTCAATGCTGCTGAGATTTCTGTGCATCTGACTCATTGTCTCTGTGACTCTAAGACTATGGGGCTCTGTGACTCTATCTCGCTGTCATTCTATGACTCTGTGGGTCTGTGACTCATTGTCTCTGTGATTCTATGATTCCATGACTCTATGACTCAATGCCTCTGTGATTCTATGCTTCTGTGACTCATTGTCTCAGTGATTCTATGACTCTGGGGCTCTGTGACTAAATGCCTCTATGATTCTACACCTCTGTGACTCATTGTCCCTGTGTTTCAATGACTCTGGGGCTCTGTGACTCAATGCCTCTGTGATTCTATGCCTCTGTGACTCATAGTCTCTGCAATTCTATGACTCTGTGGCTCTGTGTCTCAATGCCTCTGTGATTCCATGCCTCAGTGACTCATTCTCTCGGTGATTCTACGACTCTGGGGCTCCATGACTCAATGCCTCTGTGATTCCATGACTCTATGACTCAATGCCTCTTTAAATCTATGCCTCTGTGACTCATTGTCTCAGTGATTCTACAACACTGGGGCTCTGTGACTCAATTCCTCTTTGACTTTAAGCCTCTTTGACTTTAAGCCTCTGTGACTCATTGTCTCTGTGATTCTATGATTCTGGGGCACTGTGACTCAATGCCTCTGTCATTTTATGTCTCTGAGCCTCATTGTCTCTGTGATTCTATGACTGTGGGGCTTCATGACTTGATGCCTCTGTGATTCCATGACTATGTGACTCAATGCCTCTGTGACTCTATGCCTCTGTGACTCATTGCCTTTGTGATTCCATGACTCTGGGGCTCTGTGACTCAATGTCTCTGTGATTCCAGGACTATGTGACTCAATGCCTCTGTGATTCTATGCCTCTGAGCCTCATTGTCTCTGTGATTCCATGACTCTGGGGCTCTGTGACTCAATTCCTCTGTGATTATCTGCCTCTGTGACTCAATGCCTCAGTGATTCTAAGCCTCTGTGACTCATTGTCTTAGTGATTCTACAAATCTGGAGCTCTGGGACTCAATGCCTCTGTGATTTCTGTGCATCTTAGGCTCATTATCTCTGAGATTCTATGAATCTGGGGCTCTGTGACTCAATGCCCCTGTGAATCTATGCCTCTGTGACTCATTGCCTCTGTGATTCTATGACTCTGGGACTCAAATTCTCTGTGATTCTAAGCCTCTGTGACTCATTGTCTCAATGATTCTACGACAGTGGGGCTCTGTGACTCAATGCCTCTGTGATTCTATACCTCTGTCAATCATTGTCTCTGTTATTCTATGACTCTGGGACTCTGTGACTCAATGCCTCTGTGATTCCATAACTGTTAGTTTGTGATTCAATGGCTCTGTGATTCTATGGCTCTGTGACTCATTGTCTCTGTGATTCTATGTCTCTGTGACTCATTGCCTCTGTTATTATATGTTTCTGTGGCTTTTTGACTCAATGCCTCTGTGATTATAGAACTCCATGACTCAGTGCCTCTGTCATTCTAAGCCTCTGTGACTCATTGTCTCAGTGATTCTACCGCTCTGGGGTTCTGTGACTCTATGCCTCTGTGATTCTGTGCCTCTGTCACTCAATGCCTCGGTGGTTCTATGACTCTGTGGCTCCATTATTCAATGCCTCTGTGATTCTAAGCCACTCTGACTCAATGCCTTTGTGATTCTATGACTCTGGCTCTCTGTGACTCAATCCCTCTGTGATTCTACGACTCTGGAGTTCTCTGACTCATTGTCTCTGTGATTCTATGACTCTATGACTCACTGCCTCTGTGATTCTATGCCTCTGTGACTCAATGTCTGTGTGATTCTATGACTCTGGAGCTCTGTGACTCAATGCCTCTGTGATTCTAAGCCTCTGTGACTCATTGTCTTACTGATTCTATGACTCTGGAGCTCTGTGACTCAATGCCTCTGTGATTCTAAGCCTCTGTGACTCATTGTCTTACTGATTCTACAACTCTGGGGCTCTATGACTCAATGCCTCTGTGATTCTATGACTCTGTGGCTCCATTATTCAATGCCTTTGTGATTCTAAGCCTCTCTGGCTCATTGTCTCTGGGATTCTATGACTCTTGGAATCTGTGACTGAATGCCTCTGTGATTCTATGACTCTGGGGCTCTGTGAGTCAATGTCCCTCTGCTTCTATGCCTCTGTGACTCATTTTCTCTGTGATTCTATAAATCTGGGGCTCTGTGACTCAATGCCTCTGTGATTCTATGACTCTGAGGCTCATTATCTCTGAGATTCTATGACTCTGGGGCTCTGTGACTCAGTGCCTCTGTGTTTCTATGATTCTGGGGCACTGTGACTCATTGTCTCTGTGATTTTATGCCTCTGAGCCACATCGTCTCTGTGATTCTATGGCTCTGGGGCTCCATGACTCAATGCGTCTGTGATTCCATGACTCTATGACACAATGCCTCTGTGACTCTATGCCTCTGTGACTCATTGCCTTTGTGATTCCATGACTCTGGGGCTCTGTGACTCAATGTCTCTGTGATTCCAGGACTATATGATTCAATACCTCTGTGATTCTCTGCCACTGTGACTCATTGTCTCTGTGATTCTATGACTCTGTGACTCAATGTCTCTGTGATTCTACGACTCTGGGGCTCTGTGACTCAATGCCTCTGTGATTCTATGACTCTGTGACTCACTGCCTCTCTGAATCTATGCCTCTGTGACTCAATGTCTCTGTAATTCTAAGCCTCTGTGACTCATTGTCTGTGCTGTGTGATTCTATGACTCTGGCGCACTGTGACTCAATGCCTCTGTGATTCTCTGACTCTCTGACTCAATGCCTCTGTGATTCTATGCCTCTGTGATTCTATGGCTCTGTGACTCAATGTCTCTGTGATTCTATGACTCTGGGGCTCTGTGCCTCAATGCCTCTGTGATTCTATGTCTCTGTGAGTCATTGTCTCAGTGATTCTATGACTCTGTGGCTCTATTACTCAATGCCTCTGTGATTCTAAGCCTCTGTGACTCATTGTCTCAATGATTCTACGACACTGTGGCTATATGACTCAATGCCTCTGTGATTCTAAGCCTCTGTGACTCATTGTCTTACTGATTCTACAACTCTGGGGCTCTATGACTCAATGCCTCGGTGGTTCTATGACTCTGTGGCTCCATTATTCAATGCCTCTGTGATTCTAAGCCTCTCTGGCTCATTGTCTCAGTGATTCTATGACTCTTGGAATCTGTGACTCAATGCCTCTGTGATTCTATGACTCTGGCTGTCTCTGACACAATCCCTCTGTGATTCTATGATTCTGGGGCTCTGTGAGTCAATGCCCCTCTGATTCTATGCCTCTGTGACTCATTGTCTCTGTGATTCCATGAATCTTTGGCAATATTGCTCAATGCCTCTCTGATTCTAAGCCTCTCTGACTCATTGTCTCTGTGATTCTATGACGCTGGGGCTCTGTGGCTCATTGTATCTGTGATTCGAAGCCTCTGTGACTCACTGTCTTAGTGATTCTTCGACTCTGGACCTTTGGACTCAATGCCTCTGTGATTCTATGCTTCTGAGCCTCATTGTCTCTGTGACTCTATGACTCTGGGGCTCCATGACTCAATGCCTCTGTGATTCCATGACTCTATGACTCAATGCCACTGTGATTCTCTGCCTCTGTGACTCATTGCGTCTGTGATTCTATGACTCTGGGGCTCTGTGACTCAATCCCTCTGTGATTCCATGACTCTTTGGCTCTATTACTCAATGCCTCTGTGATTCTAAGCCTCTCTGACTCATTGTCTCTGTCATTCTATGACGCTGGGGCTCTGTGACTCATTGTCTCTGTGATTCGAAGCCTCTGTGACTCATTGTCTTAGTGATTCTTCGACTCTGGAGCTTTGGACTCAATGCCTCTGTGATTTCTGTGCCTCTGAGGCTCATTATCTCTGAGATTCTATGACTCTGGGGCTCTGTGACTCAATGCCTCTGTGATTCTGTGCCTCTGAGGCTCATTATCTCTGAGATTCTATGACTCTGGGGCTCTGTGACTCAATGCCTCTGTGATTCTATGCCTCTGAGGCTCATTATCTCTGAGATTCTATGACTCTGGGACTCAAATTCTCTGTGATTCTATGTCTCTGTGACTCATTGTCTCTGTGATTCTCTGTCTCTATGAATCAATGCTTCTGTGATTCTGTGACTCAATGCCTCTGTGATTCTAAGCCTCTGTGACTCAATGCCTCTGTAAATCTATGACTCTGTTGTTCTGTGATTCAATGCCTCTGTGATTCTGTGATCCTCTGGCTCTGTGACTCAATGCCTCTGTGATTCTATGACTCTGTGATTCTATTACTCAATGCCTCTGTGATTCTAAGCCTCTGTGACTCATTGTCTCAATGATTCTATGACAGAGGGGCTCTGTGACTAAATGCCTCTGTGATTCTAAGCCTCTCTGACTCATTGTCTCTGTGATTCTATGACTCTGTGGCTCCATTACTCAATGCCTCTGTGATTCCATGACTCTGTGATTCTATTACTCAATGCCTCTGTGATTCTAAGCCTCTGAGCCTCATTGTCTCTGTGAATCTATGACTCTGGGGCTCTGTGACTCAATGCCTCTGTGATTCCATCACTGTTAGTTTGTGATTCTATGGCTCTGTGACTCATTGTCTCTGTGATTCTATGAATCTGGAGCTCTGTGACTCAAGGCTTCTATGATTCTATGTCTCTGTGACTCAAGGCCTCTGTGATTCTATGCCTCTTTGACTCATTGTCACTGTGATTCTATGACTCTGGGCTCTGTGACTCAATGCCTCTGTGATTCTATGACTCTGTGACTCATTGCCTCTGTTATTATATGTTTCTGTGGCTTTTTGACTCAATGCCTCTGTGATTATAGAACTCCATGACTCAGTGCCTCTGTCATTCTAAGCCTCTGTGACTCATTGTCTCAGTGATTCTACTGCTCTGGGGTTCTGTGACTCAATGCCTCTGTGATTCTGTGCCTCTTTCACTCAATGCCTCGGTGGTTCTATGACTCTGTGGCTCCATTATTCAATGCCTCTGTGATTCTAAGCCTCTCTGACTCATTGTCTCTGTGATTCTAAGACTCTTGGACTCTGTGACGCAATGCCTGTGTGATTCTATGACTCTGGCTCTGTTAGTCAATCCCTCTATGATTCTATGAATCTGGGGTTCTGTGACTCAATGCCTCTGTGATTCTATGAATCTGGGGTTCTGTGACTCATTGTCTCTGTGATTCTATGACTCTATGACTCATTGCCTCTGTGATTCTATGCCTCTGTGGCTCCATTATTCAATGCCTCTGTGATTCGAAGCCTCTCTGGCTCATTGTCTCTGTGATACTATGACTCTTGGAATCTGTGACTCAATGCCTCTGTGATTCTATGACTCTGTTGACTCATTGTCTCTGTGATTCTACGACTCTAGGGTTCTGTGATTCATTGTCTCTGTGATTCTACGACTCTGGGGTTCTGTGACTCAATGTCTGTGTGATTCTATGACTCTGTGGCTCTATTCCTCAATGCCTCTGTGATTCTAAGCCTCTGTGACTCATTGTCTCTGTGATTCTATGTCTCTGGGGCTCTGTGAATCAATGCCTCTGTGATTCTAAGCCTCTGTGACTCATTGTCTCTGTGATTCTATGGCTCTGTGGCTCTATTCCTCAATGCCTCTGTGATTCTAAGCCTCTGTGACTCATTGTCTCTGTGATTCTACGACTCTGGGACTCTGGGAGTCAATGCCTCTGTGATTCTATGGCTCTGTGGCTCTATGACTCCATGCCTCTGTGACTCATTGTCTCAGTGATTGTATGACTCTGGGGCTCTGTGACTCAATGCCTCTGTGATTCTATGACTCTGTGACTCATTGTCTCTGTGATTCTATGACTCTGGGGCTCTGTGACTCAATGCCTCTATGATTCCATGGCTCTGTGACTCAATGCCTCTGTAATTCTAAGCCTCTGAGCCTCATTGTCTCTGTGAATCTATGACTCTGGGGCTCTGTGACTCAATGCCTCTATGATTCTATGCCTCTGTGGTTCAATGCCACTCTGATTCCATGAATCTGTGACTCATTGTCTCTGTGATTCTTTGACTCTGGGGCTCTGTGACTCAATGCCTCTGTGATTCCATAACTGTTAGTTTGTGATTCAATGGCTCTGTGATTCTATGGCTCTGTGACTCATTGTCTCTGTGATTCTATGAATCTGGGGCTCCATGACTCAAGGCCTCTGTGATTCTACGCCTCTGTGACTCATTGTCTCTGTGATTCTATGACTCTGTGACTCATTGCCTCTGTTATTATATGTTTCTGTGGCTTTTTGACTCAATGCCTCTGTGATTATAGAACTCCATGACTCAGTGCCTCTGTCATTCTAAGCCTCTGTGACTCATTGTCTCAGTGATTCTACTGCTCTGGGGTTCTGTGACTCAATGCCTCTGTGATTCTGTGCCTCTTTCACTCAATGCCTCGGTGGTTCTATGACTCTGTGGCTCCATTATTCAATGCCTCTGTGATTCTAAGCCTCTCTAACTCATTGTCTCTGTGATTCTATGAATCTGGGGCTCCATGACTCAAGGCCTCTGTGATTCTACGCCTCTGTGACTCAATGCCTCTGTGATTCTATGACTCTGTGACTCATTGCCTCTGTTATTATATGTTTCTGTGGCTTTTTGACTCAATGCCTCTGTGATTATAGAACTCCATGACTCAGTGCCTCTGTCATTCTAAGCCTCTGTGACTCATTGTCTCAGTGATTCTACCGTTCTGGGGTTCTGTGACTCAATGCCTCTGTGATTCTGTGCCTCTTTCACTCTATGCCTCTGTGGTACTATGACTCTGTGGCTCCATTATTCAATGCCTCTGTGATTCTAAGCCTCTCTGGCTCATTGTCTCTGGGATTCTATGACTCTTGGAATCTGTGACTCAATGCCTCTGTGATTCTATGACTGTTGACTCATTGTCTCTGTGATTCTATGACTCTGGGGCTCTATGACTCAATGCCTCTGTGATTCCATGACTCTATGACTCAATGCCTCTGTGATTCTATGCCTCTGTGACTCAATCCCTCTGTGATTCTATGACTCTTTGGCTCTATTACTCAATGCCTGTCTGATTCTAAGCCTCTCTGACTCATTGTCTCTGTCATTCTATGACGCTGGGGCTCTGTGACTCATTGTCTCTGTGATTCGAAGCCTCTGTGACTCATTGTCTTAGTGATTCTTTGACTCTGGAGCTTTGGACTCAATGCCTCTGTGATTTCTATGCCTCTGAGGCTCATTATCTCTGAGATTCTATGACTCTGGGGCTCTGTGACTCAATGCCTCTGTGATTCCATGCCTCTGAGCCTCATTGTCTTAATGATTCTACGACAGTGGGCCTCTGTGACTCACTGCCTCTGCGATTCTATGACTCAGGGGCTCTATGACTCAATGCCTCGGTGGTTCTATGACTCTGTGGCTCCATTATTCAATGCCTCTGTGATTCTAAGCCTCTCTGGGTCATAGTCTCTGTGATTCTATGACTCTTGGAATCTGTGACTCAATGCCTCTGTGATTCTATGAGTGGCTGTCTCTGACTCAATCCCTCTGTGATTCTATGATTCTGGGGCTCTGTGAGTCAATGCCCCTCTGATTCTATGCCTCTGTGACTCATTTTCTCTGTGATTCTATGACTCTGGGGCTCCATGACTCAATGCCTCTGTGATCCTCTGCCTCTGTGACTCAATCCCTCTGTGATTCTATGACTCTGGGGCTCTGTGACTCAATCCCTCTGTGATTCTATGAATCTGGGGCTCTGTGACTCATTGTCTCTGTGATTCTATGACTCAGGGGCTCTACGACTCCATGCCTCGGTGGTTCTATGACTCTGTGGCTCCATTATTCAATGCCTCTGTGATTCTAAGCCTCTCTGGCTCATTGTCTCTGTGATTCTATGATGCTTGGGCTCTGTGACTCATTTTATCTGTGATTCGAAGCCTCTGTTACTCATTTTCTTAGTGATTCTTCGACTCTGGACCTTTGGACTCAATGCCTCTGTGATTTCTATGCCTCTGAGCCTCATTGTCTCTGTGATTCTACGACACTAGGGCTCCATGACTCAATTCCTCTTTGATTCTAAGCCTCTGTGACTCATTGTCTCAGTGATTCTATGACTCTTGGACTCTGTGACTCAGTGCCTCTGTGATTCTATGATTCTGGGGCACTGTGACTCAATGCCTCTGTGATTCTATGACTCTGTGACTCATTGCCTCTGTGATTCTATGACTCTGGGGCTCCATGACTCAATGCCTCTGTGATTCCATGACTCTGACACAATGCCTCTGTGATTCTATGGCTCTGTGAGTCAGTGCCTCTGTGATTCTATGACTCTTGGGCTCTCTGACTCAATGCCTCTGTGATTCCATGACTCTGGGGCTCTGTGACTCAATGCCTCTGTGATTCCATGACTCTGGGGCTCCATGACTCAATGCCTCTGTGATTCCATGACTCTGACACAATGCCTCTGTGATTCTATGGCTCTGTGAGTCAGTGCCTCTGTGATTCTATGACTCTTGGGCTCTCTGACTCAATGCCTCTGTGATTCCATGACTCTGGGGCTCTGTGACTCAATGCCTCTGTGATTCCATGACTCTGGGGCTCTGTGACTCAATCCCTCTGTGATTCTATGACTCTGTTGACTCATTGCCTCTGTGATTCTACGACTCTGTGGCTCTGTGACTCAATGCCTCTGTGATTTTATGACTCTGTGACTCATTGTGTCTGTGATTCTGGGGCTCTGTGACTCATTGTCTCTGTGATTCTATGACTCTGTTGACTCATTGCCTCTGTGATTCTATGACTCTGGGGCTTTATGACTCAATGCCTCTGTGACTCTAAGCCTCTGTGACTCAATGCCTCTGTGATTCTATGACTCTGGGGCTCTATGACTCATTGTCTCTGTGATTCTATGACTTTTTGGCTCTGTTACTCAATGCCTCTCTGATTCTAAGCCTCTCTGACTCATTGTCTCAGTGATTGTATGACTCTGTGGCTCCATGACTCAATGCCTCTGTGATTCCATGACTCTATGACTCAATGCCTCTGTGATTTCTATGCCTCTGAGGCTCATTATCTCTGAGATTCTATGACTCTGGGGCTCTATGACTCAATGCCTCTGTGAATCTATGCCTCTGGACTCATTGTCTCTGTGATTCTATGACTCTGGGGCTCTATGACTCAATGCTTCTGTGATTCTAAGCCTCTCTGACTCATTGTCTCTTTGGTTCTATGACTCTGGGGCTCTGTGACTCAATGCATCTGTGATTCTATGATTCTGGGGCACTGTGACTCAATGCCTCTGTGATTCTATGACTCTGTGGCTCATTTTCTCTGTGATTCTATGACTCTGGGGCTCTGTGACTCAATGCCTCTGTGATTCTATTATTCTATGACTCAATGCTTTAGTGATTCTGTGACTCTATGAATCAATGCTTCTGTGATTCTATGTCTCTGTGACTCATTGTCTCAGTGATTCTACGACTCTGTGGCTCTGTGACTCTGTGGCTCTGTGACTCAATGCCTCTGTGATTTTATGACTCTGTGACTCATTGTATCTGTGATTCTGGGGCTCTGTGATCCAATGCCTCTGTGATTCTATGGCTCTGTGACTCATCGTCTCTGTGGTTCTAAGACTCTTGGACTCTGTGACTCAATCCCTCTGTGATTCTATGACTCTGGGGCTCTGTGACTCAATCCCTCTGTGATTCTATGAATCTGGGGCTCTGTGACTCATTGTCTCTGTGATTCTATGACTCAGGGGCTCTATGACTCAATGCCTCGGTGGTTCTATGACTCTATGGCTCCATTATTCAATGCCTCTGTGATTCTAAGCCTCTCTGGGTCATAGTCTCTGTGATTCTATGACTCTTGGAATCTGTGACTCAATGCCTCTGTGATTCTATGAGTGGCTGTCTCTGACTCAATCCCTCTGTGATTCTATGATTCTGGGGCTCTGTGAGTCAATGCCCCTCTGATTCTATGCCTCTGTGACTCATTTTCTCTGTGATTCTATGACTCTGGGGCTCTGTGACTCAATGCCTCTGTGATTCTATGCCTCTGAGCCTCATTGTCTCTGTGATTCTATGACACTGGGGCTCTGTGACTCAATTCCTCTTTGATTCTAAGCCTCTGTCACTCATTGTCTTAGTGATTCTATGACTCCATGGCTCTGTGACTCAATGCCTCTGTGATTCTATGACTCTGTACCTCTGTGACTCATTATCTCTGTGATTCTATGACTCTGGGACTCCATGACTCGATGCCTCTGTGATTCTATGACTCTGACTCATTGTCTCTGTGATTCTATGACTCTGGGGCTCTGTGAGTCAATGCCTCTGTGATTCCATGACTCTATGACTCAATGCCTCTGTGATTCTAAGACTCTGTGACTCATTGTCTCAGTGATTCTACAACTCTGGGGCTCTGTAATTCAATGCCTCTGTGATTCTCTGCCTCTGTGACTCAGTGCCTCTGTGATTCTATGACTCTGTGATTCTATGCCTCTATGACTCATTGTCTCTGTGATTCTATGAATCCGTGCCTCACTGTCTCTATGACTCAATGCCTCTGTGACTCCATGACTCCATAGCTCTGTGACTCCGTGCCTCTGTGATTCTATGAGTCTGTGATTCATTGTCTCTGTGATTCTACGACTCTGGGACTCTGGGACTCAATGCCTCTGTGATTCTATGGCTCTGTGGCTCTATGACTCCAAGCCTCTGTGATTCTATGACTAAATGCCTCTGTGATTCCATGCCTCTGTGACTCATTGTCTCAGTGATTCTACGACTCTGGGACTCTGGGACTCAATGCCTCTGTGATTCTATGGCTCTGGGGCTCTCTGACTCAATGTGATTCTATGACTGTAAGTTTGTGATCCAATGCCTCTGTGATTCTAAGCCTCTGTGACTCATTGTCTCTGTGATTCTATGACTCTGGGGCTCTATGCCTCAATGCCTCTGTGATTCTATGCCTCTGTGACTCATTGTCTCTGTGATTCTATGCCTCTGTGACTCATTGTCTCTGTGATTCTATGGCTCTGTGACTCAATGCCTCTGTGATTCTTTGACTCTGGCTCTCTGTGACTCAATCCCTCTGTGATTCTATGAATCTGGGGCTCTGTGACTCAATCCCTCTGTGATTCTACGACTCTGGAGCTCTGGGACTCAATGCCTCTCTGATTGCTGTGCATCTGAGGCTCATTATCTCTGAGATCCTATGACTCTGTGGCTCTATGACTCTCTGTTACTCTCTCTTACCCTCTGACTCTCTGATCCTATGACTCTTTGAATCTCTGATTCTATGATTCACTAGGATTCTATGACTCTGACTGCATTATTCTCTGACTCTGTGACTCTTTGTCTCTATGAATCTGTGACTCTATGACTCCATGACTCTATGACTATGATTCTGTGGCTCTATCACTCCATGACTCTACGACTCTTTGACTCTATGGCTGTCTGGCTCTCTAATTCTATGGGTCCAGATCCCTATGGCTCTGTGACTCCATCACTCTGATTCTTTGATTCCATGACTCTGTGACTCTATCATTCTATGTCCGTGTGACTCTATGACTCTCTTACTCTGTGACTCTATGATTCTATGACTCAACTGCTATGATTGTATGACTCTGTGACTTTTTGACTCTATGACACTGTGACTCTATGATTATGGCTCTGTGATTCTGAGTCTTGACTTTATGATTCTATGATTCCATAACTCCATGACTTTGTGACTTTATGGCTCTGTGACTCTATGATTCTATCACTCTATGATCTATGACTCTCTGATTCTCTGGCTCTCTGACTGTCTATGACTCTCTGACTCCATGATTCTATGACTCTGTTTCTTTGACCTCAGAGACCTGAGGTCTCTGCCCTTATCTCCCTCACCACCTGAATATGGAGTGATTAGGTGTAGGTCTACTCCCTCATCCTGCACTCTGCACATCTTCCCCATCAGGCTGCAGAGCAGAGCCCTGGTGCAGAGCACCACCTGTCAGCAAGCTAACAACCCCAAGCACTGCCCAGCTGCAGGGCCAGGGCTTGCCAATGCTGCCCACGCACAGAGCTCCTGCTGGCAGGGGGAGCTGTGCCCACCCACCGTGCTAACACCCCCCAGAGCACCTCCAGGCACTGAAGTGGTGGCCAGAGTGGCTCCAGCCTTTGCTGTGTGCTCAGAGATAATCTCTGCTAGCACTCAGGGGAAATGAAAAGAGGAGACCCCAAGGGGCTGCAAATTCCTGACGTGCCCAAAGCTGCAGGAAAGCCACTTTGAGCCTCATGTCCACCTCCCACCTAGGGGCTGGAGAGATGCTGGCCAGCTGCATGTGGCAGTTGTGCCTGGGGAGGTGGCTGCAGGACTACAAGGGCCACTGGGGGCTGGCCAGCAGAGGTCAACCCCTCCCTGGCTATTAGTAGAACATAAAAAGTAGTGATAAATAAGCCCCTGCAGGGCCTGGGAGCTGCTCTGAGCTCTGCCTGCAGCATTCTCTTCTGCAGGCTCAACACCCCCAGCTCCCTCAGCCTGGCCCCACAGCAGAGCTGCTCCAACCCCCTCAGCATCTTGCTGGCCTCCTCTGGAGCCTCTCCCTCAGCTCTAGGTCCCTCCTGTGTTGAGGGCTCCAGCTCTGGCCCCAGCCCTGCAGGTGAGGTCTCCCCAGGGCAGAGCAGAGGGGCAGGATCCCTCTCTCCAGCTCTGGCCACCCTGCTATGGGTGCAGCCCAGGCTGCCTTTGGCCTCACCCTGCCTGCTCCTGGCCAGCTTCCCAGCACCCCCAAGGCCTTCTCCTCAAGGCTACTTTCTCTCCCCTCCTCCCCCAGCCTGTGCTGGCAGTGAGGATTGTTCCAGCCCAGGGCCAGGACCCTGCCCTTCCTCTGGTTGAGTCTCAGCAGCTTCCCCTGGCACCACCTCTGCAGCCTGCCCAGGGCCCTCTGGATGCCCTCCTGTCCCTCTGGCCCATGGACAGCACCATTCAGCCTGGTGCCAGCTGCACACTGCTGCTGCTGCCTGGAGCCTGCTGCCTGCAGCAGAGACAAAACATCCCCAGAAGCCAGGCCCCCAGAGGTGCCTTCCAGAGGCATCTCTGACCAACCTCCATTGGCCAGCAGGAGCTTTGTCCTCGACCTGCACACAGGACCAGAGCTGTTCCCTGCACTGCCTTCAGGGGTGAAGGGCCTGGGCTGGGCACTAAAGGAGTGCCAGAGGCTCCCCAGGGAGCTCTCTGCTTCCCAGGGGGAAGGGAAAGGGCAGAAGGGAGAGAGGCTGCTGGGGTGGGGAGGAAACTAAAGCAGCTGGGATGGAAAGAATAAAGCCCTGGGACAGAGGCAGAGAGGCACAAAGCAAGGTGGGAGCCAGCCCCTGAGGATTGTTCAGCCCAGGGGCAGGACCCTGCCCTTGCTCTGGCTGACCCTCAGGAGGAAGGTACATTGTGGATGTTCTCCTTGTGCTTGAGGCTGATGGAGCCACACTCTGTCACCTGCAGGGGTTAGACACTGGACACCTGCAACCACTGCTCCTTTTTGAAAGCTATCTGAATGCATTAAGTGCCCTGAAGGTCCCCCAGTCTCTCCTCTCCCAGCCCCAAGCCATTGTTCCTCAGCCTGGCACTCCCAGCCCTTGGCCAGAGTCACTCCCCAGCTCTCCTGGATCCCTTCAGGTACTGGAGGGCTGCTCTGAGGTCTGCCTGCAGCCTTCTCTTCTCCAGGCTGAGCACCCCCAGCTCCTAGGTACAAGAGCTGAGCCAGTCCCAGCGCCCCCAGCCTCCCTGCACACACTTCTGGCCATTCCTTCCCAGCAGACAATGGCTTCAGCAGATCCACAGCAGCTCAGCCTGAGCTCACTAACCTCATTTCCAAGTGTGACCCAAGCCTGAATTGATCCTCCTGCTTCCAGGGGTGAGAGGCCACAGCACTGCATTAACCCCCAGAAATGGAGATATTCCCACTCCTCTCCTGTCTCCTCAGCTGCTCTGATTTACATGCAGCCTCTGTTCCTCACCTTGGCCAAGGCGTCCCAGAAACCAGGTTTGCTTCCCAGTTTTTCAGAGCTGGATAGCTCAGATTCCTGGGAGACTTCAGAGCAGCCTTCCAGCCACACCTTGAGTCCTGGGTCCAGTTCTGGGCTCCTCAGTTTAAGGAGGACATTGAGCTGCTGGAAGGTGTCCAGAGAAGGGCAACAAAGCTGGGGAGGGGTCTGGGGCACAGCCCTGTGAGGAGAGGCTGAGGGAGCTGGGGTTGCTTAGCCTGGAGCAGAGGAGGCTCAGGGGAGACCTTCTTGCTCTCTCCAATTCCCTGCAGGGAGGTTGGAGCCAAGGGGGGGTTGGTCTCTTCTCCCAGGCTCCCAGCAGCAGAACAAGAGGACACAGTCACCAGCTGTGCCAGGGGAGATTGAGGCTGGAGGAGAGGAGAAAGTTCTTCCCAGCCAGAGGAATTGGCCACTGGGATGAGCTGCCCAGGGAGGTGGTGGAGTCCCCAGCCCTGGAGGGGTTCAGGAGGGGCTTGGGTGTCTCTAAGCTTGTGCAGGATGGGTTCCATGGTAGTGCCAGCAGAGGAACTTTGGTTTCTTCAATCATGGGGCAACTTTTACTGCACCCAACCTGCTGGGTCCTGATGGGGTGCAATCTAGAAAGGGTAAGAGAGTCCTAGCACTAGAGTTGGCAGGGCTCATTAAGAGGTCTCTAAACTAAGTCTGAAGGGGGTGGGTGAGGCAATGGGTCCCTCTGCAGAGGAAAGAGTAGGGTACAAATTAGGGGCAATTGAGAAGTCAGGAGCCCAGCTAAAGTACATGTACACCAATGCACCCAGCCTGGGCAATAAGCAGGAGGAGCTGGAAGTCCTGGTCCCCCAGGGTGACTATGATGTAGTCTCCATCTCAGAAACATGGTGGGATAACAGGCACGATTGGAGTGCTGCACTGGGGGGCTACAGGCTCTGTAGGAGAGACAGGTGAGGGAGAAGAGGAGGAGGGGTGGCTCTGTATGTTAGGGAGTCACTCTCTGACACAGAGCTTGAGGTGGAAGATGAAGGGATTGAGAGCCTGTGGGTTAAAATCAGAGGGAGAACTAACATATCTGACATCCTGATTGGAATCTGTTACAGACCACCCAACCAGGATGAGGAGGCTGATGAATTGTTCTACAAGCAGCTGGAGGCTGTCTCAAGATCCTCAGATCTTGTCCTTGTTGGTGACTTCAACCTCCCAGATATCTGCTGGGAACTTAACTCAGCAGGGAGGAGTCAGTCCAGAAGATTCCTGGAGTGAATGGAGGACAGCTTCCTGACACAGCTGTTAAGCGAGCCTACCAGGGGCCAGGCTCTGCTTGACCTGCTGTTCTGCAATAGGGAAGGGCTGGTGGGAGATGTGATGGTGGGAGGCTGCCTAGGGTGCAGTGACCACGAGATAGTGAAGGTTTCAATATGCAGGGAGCTAGGGAGGAGCACCAACAGAACCTTCACCTTGGACTGCAGGAGGGCAAACTTCAGCCTGTTTAAGAAACTTATTGGCAAAGTCCCCTGGGTACCAGCCCTCATGAACCAAAGGGTCCGGAGGGTTGGACCTACTTCAAACAGGAGCTCTTGAAGGCACAGGAACTGGCAGTTCCCACGTGCCAAAAGATGAGCCCAGGGGAAGGCGACCGGCCTGGGTGAGCAAGCAGCTCCTGGAGGATGTAAGGGGGGCTGTATCACCTTTGGAAGGAGGGGAAGGCTTCTCCAGGTATGTTCAAGGAAGTTGTTAGATTATGTAGGAGAAAGATTAGAGAGGCAAAGGCCCAGCTGGAACTGAAGCTGAACACCTCTGTGAGAGACAATAAACAGCATTGTTACAAATACATCAACACTAAAAAGAAGGGCAGGAAGAACCTGCACTGCTTATTGGACCTGGAGGGGAACACAGTGACTGAAGAGGAGGAGAAGGCTGAGGTCCTGAACACCTTCTTTGCCTCAATGTTTAACAGCAAGGCAGGAGTTCAGGAGGAGTGGCCTCCTGAGCTGGGCGATGGGGTCAGGGAGCAGTCTAATGCCCTGGAAATCCATGAGGAATTAGTTGGGGACCTGCTGAGCCACTTGGACACTCACAAGTCCATGGGACCAGATGGGATCCATCCTAGGGTGCTGAGAGAGCTGGCAGATGAGCTGCCAAGACGCTCTCCGTCATTTTCCTCCAGTCCTGGCTCACCACTGAGGTCCCAGATGACTGAACCTGGCCAATGTGGTCCCCATCCACAAGAAGGGTTGGATGGAGGAACCTGGAAACTACAGGCCTGGCAGCCTGACCTCAGTGCCAGGGAAAGTGATGGAGCAGATTATCCTGGAGGCAATAACTGCACACCTGAAGGATGGCCAAGGGCTCAGGTCCAGCCAACATGGATTTAGGAAGGGCAGGTCCTGCCTCTCCAACCTGATCTCCTTCTATGATCAGGTGATTGCCTGGGGGATGTGGGGCAGGCTGTGGATGGAGTCTGCCTGGACTGCAGCAAGGCCTTTGCCACCATCCCCCACAGCAAGCTCCTGGCCAAGCTGTCAGCCCCTGGCTGGGACAGCAGCTCTGAGCTGGGTTAGGAACTGGCTGGAGGCTGAGCCCAGAGAGTGGTGGTGAATGGTGCCACAGCCAGCTGGCAGCCAGGCACCAGTGGTGTGCCCCAGGGATCAATGCTGGGCTCCAGCCTGATCAATATCTTCACTGATGATCTGGATGAGGGGACTGAGTCAGTCATCAGCACATTTGCAGATGACACCAAGCTGGAAGCAGATGTTGGTCAGTTAGAGGGCAGAAGGGCTCTGCAGAGGGACCTCGACTGACTGCACAGATGGGCAGAGGCCAACAGGATGGCATTCAAAAAGTCCAAGTGCCAGGAGCTGCACTTTGGCCACAGCAACCCCAGGCAGAGCTACAGGCTGGGGTCAGAGTGGCTGAGAGCAGCCAGGCAGAGAGGGACCTGGGGGTGCTGATTGACAGCTGCCTAAACATGAGCCAGCAGTGTGCCCAGGTGGCCAAGAAGGCCAAGGGCATCCTGGCCTGCATCAGGAAGAGTGTGGCCAGCAGGAGCAGGGAAGTCCTTGTGCCCTGTGCTCAGCATTGGTCAGGTCACACCTTGAGTCCTGTGTCAAGATCTGGGCTCCTGAGGGTAGGAAAGAGGTTGAGAGGATGAGAAAGTGGTGTCCAGAGAAGGGCAACAAGGCTGGGGAGAGGCCTGGAGCACAGCCCTGTGAGGAGAGGCTGAGGGAGCTGGGGTTGCTTAGCCTGGAGAAGAGGAGGCTCAGGGGTGACCTCATTGCTCTCTACAACTACCTGAAGGGTGGTTGTAGCCAGGAAGGCTTTGGTTTCTTCTCCCAGGCCCCCAGCACCAGAACAAGGGGACACAGTCTCAAGCTGTGCCAGGGGAGATTTAGGCTGGAGGTGAGGAGAAAGTTCTTGACTGAGAGGGTCACTTGCCATTGTAATGTGCTGCCCAGGGAGGTGGTGGAGTCCCCATCCCTGGAGGTGTTCAAGAGGAGATTGGATGTGGCACTTGGTGCCATGGTCTAGTCATGGGTCTGTGGTGCCAGGTTGGACTCAATGATCCTTGAGGTCTCTTCCAACCTTGGTGATACTGTGAGACTGTGAGACATCACACTCTGTGACCTCAACAGCTGCACTCTGTGACCTCTACAGCAGCACTCTGTGACCTCAAGAGCCTCACTGTGTGTTCTCAAGAGCAGCACTCTGAGCTCACTAGCTGCACTCTGTGACCTCAGCAACTGCACACTGTGATCTATTTAGCTGTACTCTGTGACTTCAAAAGCTGCACTCCCTGACCTCAACAACTGCTCTGTGACATCAACAGCTGCACTCTATGGCCTCATAAGCTATACTCTGTGACCAAACCTGCTGCACTCTATGTACTTAACAACTGCAATCTGTGACCTCAGTAGAAGCACTCTGTGACCTCAAAAGCTGCACTCTGTGACCTCAACAAATGCACTTTGTGACCTCAAGAGAGGCACTCTGTGACCTCAGCAGCAGCACTCTGTGACCTCAACAACAGCACTCTCTCAGTTCATACACTGCACCGTGACCTCAACAGCTGCACTCAGTGACATCAACAGCTGCACTGTGTGACCTCATTAGCTACCCTGTGTGACCGAAACAGCTGCCCTCAGTGACCTCAACAACTGTAATATGTGAGCTCATAATCTGTATTCTCTGACCTCAACAACTGGCCTCTATGAGCTCATAAGCTGCACTCTGTGACCTCAAGAGCTGCACTCTGTGACCTCACCAACTACACTCCCTGAACTCATTTACAGCACTCTGTGACTTCCACAGCTGTACTCTGTGACCTCAGCAGCTCACACTGTGACCTCAACAGCTGCACTCTGTGATCTCAACAGCTGCTCTCTGTGACCTCTGCTGCTGTACTCTGTGACCTCAGCAGCTGTACACTGTGACCTCAACAACTGCCCTCTGTGACCTCAACAACTGCAATATGTGAGCTCATAAGCGGCACTCTGTGACCTGAACAGCTGCATTCACTGACCTCATTTACTGCACTCTGTGACCTCAATAACTGCACTCTGAGACTTCAACAACTGCACTCTGTGACCTCATGAGCTGCACTCAGTGACCTCAACAGCTGCAATATGTGAGCTCATAATCTGCGCTCTGTGACCTCAACAACTGCAATCTGTGACCTAATTAGCTGCACTCTCTGACCTCAACAACTTCACTCACTTACCTCAGCAGCTGTGCTCTGTGACCTCTCTAGCACCACTCTGTGACCTCGACAACTGAACTCTGTGACCTCAAGAGGTGTGCTCTGTGTCCTCAAGAGCTGAACTCTGTGACATTAGCAGATGCACTTTGTGAACTCAGCAGCTGCACTCCGTGACCTCAACAACTGCCCTCTATGAGCTCATATGCTGCAATCTCTGACCTCAAGAGCTGCACTCTGTGACATCAGCAACTTCACTCTGTGACCACAACAACTGCACTCTGTGACCTCAATAAATGCACTTGTGACCTCAGCAACTGCATTCTGTGACCTCAACAACTGTACTCTATGACCTCAATATCTGCACTCTGTGACCTAATTAGCTGCACTCTGTGACTTCAAGAGCTGCACTCTGTGGCCTCAACAACTGCCCTCTGTGAGCTCATACACTGCAATCTCTGAGCTCAACAGCGGCATTCTGTGACCTCAACAACTAAAATCTGTGACCTAATTAGCTGCACTCTGTGACTTTAAGAGCTGCACTCTGTGGCCTCAACAACTGCAATAGTCAGGTCATAATCTGCACTCTGTGACCCCACCAACTGCCCTCTATGACCTCATATGCTGCAATCTGTAGTCTCAAGAGCTGCACTTTGTCACCTCAATAAATGCACTTTGTGACCTCAAGAGCGGCATTCTGTTACCTCAACAGCTGCAATGTGTGAGCTCATCAACTGACCTCTGTGACCTCAAGAGCTGCACTTTGTGATCTCGTTAGCTGCACTCTGTGACCTCAATAGCTGCACCATGTGACCTGAACAATTGCACTCTGTGACTCTGTTAAGTCAACAGATGCACTCAGTGACCTCAACAACATCAATATGTGAGCTCATAATCTGCACTCTGTGACCTCAACAACAGCAATATGTGAGCTCATAAGCTCCACTGTTTCCGTAAGAGCTGTGCTTTGTGACCTCAACAACTGCCCTCTATGAGCTCATATGCTGCAATCTCTGACCTAAACAGCTGCACTCTGTGATGTCATTAGCTGTACTCTGTGCCCTCAACAACTGTAATCTGTGACCTAATTAGCTACACTCTGTGACCTCAGCAACTTCACTCACTTACCTCAACAGCTGCGCTCTATGACGTCAAGAGTTTCACTCTGTGACCTCTGTAGCAGCACTCTGTGACCTCGACAACTGCACTCTGTGACCTCATTAGCTGTACTTTGTGACCTCAACAGCCTCACTCTGTGACCTCAACAACTGCACTCACTGACCGCATTAAATGCAATCTGTGACTTCAACAACTGCACTCTCTGACATTAGCAGATGCTCCCTGTGAACTCAACAGCTGTACTCTGTGACCTCAACAACTGCACTCTGTGACCTCAACAACTTCTCTCTATCAGCTCATATGCTGAAATCTCTGACATCAACAGCTGAACTCTGTGATCTCATTAGCTCCAGTCTGTTACCTCAACAGGTACACTCTATGACCTCAACAATTGAACTGTGTGACATTAGCATCTGCATTCTGTGAACTCAGAAGCTGTACTCTGTGACCTCAACAACTGCCCTCTATCAGCTTATACACTGCAATCTCTAACCTCAAGAGCTGCTCTATGTGACCTCTTTAGCTTCACTCTGTGACCTCAACAACTGCACTCTGTGACATTAGCAGCTGTACTCTGTGAACTGAGAAGCTGCACTCTGCAACCTCAAGAGCTGCACTCTGTGACCTCAAGAGCTGCTCTCAGTGACCTCAACAGCTGCACTTTGTGGCCTCAACAGCTGAAATCTGTGCCCTCAACAACTGAAATCTGTGACCTAATTAGCTGCACTCTGTGACTTCAAGAGCTGCACTCTGTGACCTCAACAACTGCCCTCTATGACCTCATATGCTGCACTCTATGAGCTCGTATGCTGCAATCTCTGACCTCAACAGCTGCACTCTGTGACCTCTACAGCTGCACTCTGTGACCTCCAGAGCTGCACTCTCTGACCTCAACAACTGCACTCTGTGTCCTCAACCACTGCACTCTGTGACCTCAAGAGCTTCACTCTGTGACCTCAACAGCTTCAATATGTGAGCTCATAATCTGCATTCTGTGTCCCAAATGACTGCCCCTATGAGCTCATAGGCTGCAGTCTCTGACCTCAAGAGATGCTCTCAGTGACTTCAAAATCTGCAATATGTGAGCTCATAATCTGCACTCTGTGACCCCAACTACTGCCCTCTAAGAACTCATACACTGCAGACTCTGACCTCAAGAGCTGCACTCTGTGATCTCAAGAGCTGCACTCTGTGACCCAAACAACTGCCCTCTATGAACTCATGATGAAATCTCTGACCCCAAGAGCTGCACTCTGTGTTCTCATTAGCTCTACTCTATGACATCAAGAGCTGCAGTCTGTGACATAAGCAGATGCTCTCTGTGACGTCAGCAGCTGTACTCTGTGACCTCAACAACTGAACTCTGTGACCTCATTATCTCCACTCTGTGACCTCAAGAGCTGCACCCTATGAGCTCAGACAATGCACTCTCTGACCTATTCAGCTTCACTCTGTAACCGCTTCAGCTCCACTCTGTTACCTCATCAGCTGTACACTGTGACCTCGACAACTGCTCTGTGACATCAACAGCTGCACTCTATGAGCTCATAAGCTATACCCTGTGACCAAACCTGCTGCACTCTATGTACTCAACAACTGCAATCTGTGACCTCAGTAGAAGCACTCTGTAATCTGAAAAGCTGCACTCTGTGACCTCAACAAATGCACTTTGTGACCTCAAGAGAGGCATCCTGTGACCTCAGCAGCAGCACTCTGTGACCTCAGCAGCTGTAACCCCTGACATCAGCAGCTGTAACCCCTGACATCAGCAGCTGTACTCTGTGACCTCAACAACAGCACTCTCTCAGTTCATACACTGCACTGTGACCTCAACAGCTGCACTCAGTGACATCAACAGCTGCACTGTGTGACCGAAACAGCTGTACTTTGTGACCTCAACAACTGCAATATGTGAGCTCATAATCTGTACCCTGTGACCTCAGCAACTGCACTCTGTGTCATGAACAGCAGCACTCTGTGACCTCATCAGCTGCACTCTGTGACATGAACAGCAGGACTCTGTGACCTCATCAGCTGCACTCTGTGACATGAACAGCAGGACTCTGTAACCTCATCAGCTGCACTCTGTGACATGAACAGCAGGACTCTGTAACCTCATCAGCTGCACTCTGTGAACTCAACAAGTGCACTTTGAGACCTCAAGAGCGGCACTCTGTGACATGAACAGCTGCAATCTGTGATGTCATCAGATGTATTCTCTGGCCTCAGCAGCTCTACTCTGTGACCTCAAAAATGGCACTCTGTGACCTCAACATCTGCACTCTGTGAGTTCATACACTGCAATCTCAGACCTAAACAGCTGCACTCTGTAACCTCAACAGCTGCAATATGTGAGCTCATAATCTGCATTCTGTGACCTCAACAACTGCCCTCTATGAGCTCATACACTGCAATCTCTAACCTCAACAGCTGCAGTCTGTGACCTCAAGAGCTGAAATCTGTGCCCTCAACAACTGAAATCTGTGACCTAATTAGCTGCACTCTGTCACTTCAAGAGCTGCACTCTTTGACCACATTAGCTTCACTCTGTGACCTCAACAACTTCACTCTGTGACCTCATCAGTGCACTCTCTGACCGCTTTACCTGCTCCCTGTGACCTCAACACCTGCACTCTTTGACCTCAACAACTGCAATCTGTGCCCTCATTAACTGCACTTTGTGATCCTAGCAACTTCACTTACCTCAACAGCTGAACTCTATGACGTCAAGAGTTCCACTCTGTGACCTAAGTAGCAGTACTAAGTGCCCTCAACAGCTGAACTCTGTGACCTCATTAGCTCCACTCTGTGACCTCAACAACTGCAATCCGTGCCCTCATTAACTGCACTCTGTGACCTCAGCAACTTCACTCTCTTACCTCAACAGCTGCCCTCCATGATGTCAAGAGCTCCACTCTGTGACCTCTGTAGCTGCACTCTGTGACCTCAACAACTGCACTCTGTGACATTAGCAGCTGCACTCTATGGCCTCAGAAGCTGCACTCTGTGACCTCAAGAGCTGCTCTCAGTGACCTCAACAGCTGCACTTTGTGGCCTCAACAGCTGAAATCTGTGACCTAATTAGCTGCACTCTGTGACTTCAAGAGCTGCACTCTGTGGCCTCAACAGCTGCAGTATGTGAGGTCATAATCTGCACTCTGTGACCTCAACAACTGCTCTCTATCAGCTCATATGCTGCAATCTCTGACCTCAGCAGCTGCACTCTGTGACCTCAACAACTGCCCTCTGTGACCTCATATGCTGCAATCTGTGATCCCAAGAGTGTCACTCTGTGACCTCAACAAATGCACTTTGTGACCTCAAGAGCGGCATTCTGTTACCGCAACAGCTCAATGTGCGAGCTCAACAACTGACCTCTGTGACCTCAAGAGCTGCACTATGTGACCTGAACAACTGCACTCTGTAACCTAATTACCTGCACTCTGTTACCTAATTACCTGCACTGTTACGTCAACAGATGCACTCTGTGACCTCAACAACAGCAATGTGTGACCTCATGAGCTGCACTCTGTTTCCCCAAGAGCTGTGCTCTGTGACCTCAACAGCTACCCTCTATGAACTCATACATTACAATCTCTGACCTCAAGAGCTGCACTCTGTGACCTCAAGAGATGAGCTCTGTGCCCTCAACAACTGCAGTCTGTGACCTAATTAGCTCTATTCTGTGACCACAACAAATGCATTGTCATACCTCAACAGCTGCGCTCTATGATGTCAACAGCTCCACTCTGTGACCTCAACAGTTGCACTCTGTGACCTCATCAGCTGCACTCTGTGACCTCATTAGCTCCACTCTGTTTCCCCAAGAGCTGTGCTCTCTGACCTCAACAGCTGCACTCTATGAGGTTATGCACTGCCATCTCTGACCTCAACAGCTGCACTATGTGTGACCTCATTAGCTGTGCTCTCTGATCACAACAGCTGCACTCTATGAGCTCATACACTGCTATCTCTGACCTCAACAGCTGCACTCTGTGACATTAGCAGATGCTCTCTGTGACCTCAGCAGCTGTACTCTGACCTCAACAACTGAACTCTGTGACCTCAAGAGCTGCACTATGTGATCTCAAGAGCTGCACTCTCTGACCTCATTAGCTTCACTCTGTGACCTCAACAACTTCACTCTGTCACCTATTTATCTGCACTCTCTGACCGCATTCCCTGCACCCTGTGACCTCAACAACTGCACTCTTTGACTTCAACAGCTGCACTCTATGAGTTCATGCACTGCAATCTCAGACCTAAACAGCTGCACTCTGTAACCTCAACAGCTGCAATATGTGAGCTCATAATCTGCATTCTGTGACCTCAACAACTGCCCTCTATGAGCTCATACACTGCAATCTCTGACCTCAAGAGCTGCACTCTGTGACCTCAAGAGCTGAAATCTCTGCCCTCAACAACTGAAATCTGTGACCTAATTAGCTGCACTCTGTGACTTCAAGAGCTGCACTCTGTGACCACATTAGCTTCACTCTGTGACCTCAGCAACTTCACTCTGTGACCTCATCAGCTGCACTCTCTGACCGCTTTACCTGCACCCTGTGACCTCAACAACTGCAATCTGTGCCCTCATTAACTGCACTTTGTGATCCCAGCAACTTCACTCACCTCAACAGCTGAACTCTATGACGTCAAGAGTTCCACTCTGTGACCTAAGTAGCAGTACTCAGTGCCCTCAACAGCTGAACTCTGTGACCTCATTAGCTCCACTCTGTGACCTCAACAACTGGAATCCGTGCCCTCATTAACTGCACTCTGTGACCTCAGCAACTTCACTCTCTTACCTCAACAGCTGCCCTCCATGATGTCAAGAGCTCCACTCTGTGACCTCTGTAGCTGCACTCTGTGACCTCAACAACTGCACTCTGTGACATTAGCAGCTGCACTCTATGGCCTCAGAAGCTGCACTCTGTGACCTCAAGAGCTGCTCTCAGTGACCTCAACAGCTGCACTTTGTGGCCTCAACAGCTGAAATCTGTGACCTAATTAGCTGCACTCTGTGACTTCAAGAGCTGCACTCTGTGGCCTCAACAGCTGCAGTATGTGAGGTCATAATCTGCACTCTGTGACCTCAACAACTGCTCTCTATCAGCTCATATGCTGCAATCTCTGACCTCAGCAGCTGCACTCTGTGACCTCAACAACTGCCCTCTGTGACCTCATATGCTGCAATCTGTGATCCCAAGAGTGTCACTCTGTGACCTCAACAAATGCACTTTGTGACCTCAAGAGCGGCATTCTGTTACCGCAACAGCTCAATGTGCGAGCTCAACAACTGACCTCTGTGACCTCAAGAGCTGCACTATGTGACCTGAACAACTGCACTCTGTAACCTAATTACCTGCACTCTGTTACCTAATTACCTGCACTCTGTTACGTCAACAGATGCACTCTGTGACCTCAACAACAGCAATGTGTGACCTCATGAGCTGCACTCTGTTTCCCCAAGAGCTGTGCTCTGTGACCTCAACAGCTACCCTCTATGAACTCATACATTACAATCTCTGACCTCAAGAGCTGCACTCTGTGACCTCAAGAGATGAGCTCTGTGCCCTCAACAACTGCAGTCTGTGACCTAATTAGCTCTATTCTGTGACCTCAACAAATGCTTTGTCATACCTCAACAGCTGCGCTCTATGACGTCAACAGCTCCACTCTGTGACCTCTATAGCACACTCTGTGACCTCAACAGCTGCACTCTGTGACCTCATTAGCTCCACTCTGTTTCCCCAAGAGCTGTGCTCTCTGATCTCAATAGCTGCACTCTCTGACCTCAACAACTGCACTCTATGAGGTCATACACTGCAATCTCTGACCTCAACAGCTTCACTCTGTGTGACCTCATTAGCTGTGCTCTCTGACCTCAACAGCTGCACTCTATGAGGTCATGCGCTGCCATCTCTGACCTCAACAGCTTCACTCTGTGTGACCTCATTAGCTGTGCTCTGTGCCCTCAAGAGCTGCACTCTGTGACCTCAACAACTGCCCTCTATGAGCTCATACACTGCTATCTCTGACCTCAACAACTGCACTCTGTGACCTCAACAACTGCACTCGGTGACATTAGCAGATGCTCTCTGTGACCTCAGGGGCTTCACTCTGTGACCTCAAGAGCTGCATTCTGTGACCTCAAGAGCTGCCCTCTGTGACCAAAACAGCTGCAATATGTGAGCTCATAATCTGCATTCTGTGTCCCAAACGACTGCCCCCTATAAGCTCATATGCTGCAATCTCTGACCTCAAGAGATGCTCTCAGTGACTTCAAAATCTGCAATATGTGAGCTCATAATCTGCACTCTGTGACCCCAACTACTGCCCTCTAAGAACTCATACACTGCAATCTCTGACCTCAAGAGCTCCACTCTGTGACCTCAACAACTGCAATACGTGAGTTCATAAGCTCCACTCTGTGACCTCACCAACTGCACTCACTGAACTCATTAACAGCACTCTGTGACTTCCACAGCTGTACTCTGTGACCTTGACAGCTCACACTGTGACCTCAACAGCTCAGGCTGTGACCTCAACAGCTGCACTATGTGATCTCAAGAGCTGCTCTCTGTGACCTCATTAGCTTCACTCTGTGACCTCATCAACTTCACTCTGTCACCTATTTATCTGCACTCTGTGACCGCATTCCCTGCACCCTGTGACCTCAACAACTGCACTCTTTGACCTCAACAGCTGCACTCTGTGAGTTCATGCACTGCAATCTCAGACCTAAACAGCTGCACTCTGTAACCTCAAAAGCTGCAATATGTGAGCTCATAATCTGCACTCTGTGACTTCAAGAGCTGAACTCTGTGCCCTCAACAACTGAAATCTGTGACCTAATTAGCTGCACTCTGTGACTTCAAGAGCTGCACTCTTTGACCACATTAGCTTCACTCTGTGACCTCAGCAACTTCACTCTGTGACCTCATCAGCTGCACTCTCTGACCGCTTTACCTGCACCCTGTGACCTCAACAACTGCAATCCGTGCCCTCATTAACTGCACTTTGTGATCTCAGCAACTTCACTCACTTACCTCAACAGCTGCACTCTATGACCTCAAGAGCTCCACTGTGTGACCTCAGTAGCAGTACTCAGTGCCCTCAACAGCTGAACTCTGTGACCTCATTAGCTCCACTCTGTGACCTCATTAGCTCCACTCTGTGACCTCAAGAGCTGCTCTCAGTGACCACAACAGCTGCAATATGTGAGCTCATAATCTGCAATCTCTGACCTCAACAAATGCCCTCTGTGACCTCATTAGCTCCACTCTGTTACCTGAAGAGCTGCACTCTTTGACCTCGACAACTGAACTCTGTGACATTAGTATCTGCACTCTGTGAACTCAGAAGCTGCACTGTCACCTCAACAACTGCAGTGTGACCTCATTAGCTCAGCTCTGTGACCTCAACAGCTGCACTCTATGAGCTCATATGCTGAAATCTCTGACCTCAAGAGCTGCACTCTGTGTTCTCATTAGCTGTACTCTATGACATCAAGAACTGCACTCTGTGACCTCATTAGCTGTACTCTATGACCTCAACAACTGCACTCTGTGACCTCATTAGCTCCACTCTGTGACCTCAAGAGCTGCACCCTATGAGCTCATACAATGCACTCTCTGACCTATTCAGCTGCACTCTGTAACCTCTTCAGCTGTACACTGTGACCTCAGCAACTGCACTCTGTGACCTCATTAGCGCCACTCTGTGACCTCAACAGCTGAAGTCTGTGCCTACAACAACTGCACTCTGTGACCTAATTAGCTGCACTCCGTGACCTCATGAGCTGCAATTTGTGACCTCAAAAACTGCAATATGTGAGCTCATTATCTGTGCTCTGTGAGACCTCAACAACTGCACTCTGTGACCTCAACAGCTGTAATATGTGAGCTCCTAATCTGTATTCTCTGACCTCCAAACTGGCCTCTATGAGCTCAGACACTGCTATCTCTGACCTCAAGAGCTGCACTCTGTGACCTCAACAACTGCACTCTGTGACCTCATTAGCTCCACTCTGTGACCTCGAGAGCTGCACTCTGTGACCTCAATAACTGTAATATGGGAGCTCATAATCTGCAATCTCTGACCTCAACAACTACCCTCTGTGATCTCAACAACTGCCCTCTATGAGCTCATATGCTGCAGTCTCTGACTTCAAGAGCTGCACTCTGTGATCTCAACAACTGCAATCTGTTGCCTCATAATGTGCAATCTATAACCTCAACAACTTCACTCTCTTACCTCAGCAGCTGCACTCTGTGACCTCAAGGGATTCACTCAGTGACCTCAACAGCCACAATATGTGAGCTCATAATCTGCACTCTGTGACATCAACAACTGCCCTTTATGAGCTCATACACAGCAATCTCTGACCTCAACAGCTGCACTCTGTGATGTCATTAGCTGTACTCTGTGACCTCGACAACTACTCTCTGTGACCTCAACAGCTGCAATATGTGAGCTCATAATCTGCGCTCTGTGACCTCAACAACTTCACTCACTTACCTCAGCAGCTGTGCTCTGTGACCTCTCTAGCAGCACTCTGTGACCTTGACAACTGAACTCTGTGACCTCAAGAGGTGTGCTCTGTGTCCTCAAGAGCTGAACTCTGTGACGTTAGCAGATGCACTCTGTGAACTCAGCAGCTGCACTCCGTGACCTCAACAACTGTCCTCTATGAGCTCATATGCTGCAATCTCTGACCTCAAGAGCTGCACTCTGTGACATCAGCAACTTCACTCTGTGACCACAACAACTGCACTCTGTGACCTCAACAAATGCACTTTGTGACCTCAGCAACTGCATTCTGTGACCTCAACAACTGTACTCTATGACCTCAATATCTGCACTCTGTGACCTAATTAGCTGCACTCTGTGACTTCAAGAGCTGCACTCTGTGGCCTCAACAACTGCCCTCTGTGAGCTCATACACTGCAATCTCTGAGCTCAACAGCGGCATTCTGTGACCTCAACAACTAAAATCTGTGACCTAATTAGCTGCACTCTGTGACTTTAAGAGCTGCACTCTGTGGCCTCAACAACAGCAATATGTGAGCTCATAATCTGTACTCTGTGACCTCAACAACTGCACTCTATGAGATCATACACTGCAATCTCTGACCTCAACAACTGCACTCTGTGACCTCTACAGCTGAACTCTGTGACCTCCAGAGCTGCACTCTCTGACCTCAACAACTACACTCTGTGTCCTCATTAACTGCACTCTGTGACCTCAGCAACTTCACTCTCTTACCTCAACAGCTGCCCTCCATGATGTCAAGAGCTCCACTCTGTGACCTCTGTAGCTGCACTCTGTGACCTCAACAACTGCACTCTGTGACATTAGCAGCTGCACTCTGTGAACTCAGAAGCTGCACTCTGTGACCTCAAGAGCTGCTCTCTGTGACCTCGACAGCTACAATATGTGAGCTCATAATCTGCACTCTGTGACCTCAACAACTGCAGTGTGACCTCATCAGCTCCGCACTGTGACCTCAAGAGCAGCACTCTGTGACCTCAACAACATCAATATGTGAGCTCATAATCTGCACTCTGTGACCCCACCAACTGCCCTCTATGACCTCATATGCTGCAATCTGTAATCTCAAGAGCTGCACTTTGTCACCTCAATAAATGCACTTTGTGACCTCAAGAGCGGCATTCTGTTACCTCAACAGCTGCAATGTGTGAGCTCATCAACTTACCTCTGTGACCTCTACAGCTGCGCTCTGTGACTTCAACAGCTGTGCTCTGTGACCTCTGTAGCAGCACTCTGTGACCTTGACAACTGAACTCTGCGACCTCAAGAGGTGTGCTCTGTGTCCTCAAGAGCTGAACTCTGTGACGTTAGCAGATGCACTCTGTGACCTCAACAACTGTCCTCTATGAGCTCATATGTTGCAATCTCTGACCTCAAGAGCCGCACTCTGTGACATCAGCAACTTCACTCTGTGACCTCAACAACTGAAGTCTGTGCCCACAACAACTGCACTCTGTGACCTCATGAGCTGCACTTTGTGACCTCAAGAGCTGCAGTCTGTGACCTCAACAACTGCAATATGTGAGTTCATAATCTTCAATCTCTGACCTCAACTGCTGCCCTCTGCGAACTAAACAACTGACCTCTGTGCCATCAACAACTGCACTCTGTGACCTAATTAGCTCCACTCTGTGACCTCAAGAGCTGCACTCTGTGATCTCAACAACTGCCCTCTATGAGATCATATACTGCAAACTCTGACCTCAAGAGCTGTTCTCTTTGACCTCAACAGCTGCACTCTGTGACCTCAACAACTGCAATCTGTTACCTCAGCAGCTGCACTCTGTGACTCAAGAGCTGCACTCAGTGACCTCAACAGCTGCACTATGTGAGCTCATAATAACCCCTCTGTGACCTCAACAACTGCCTTCTATCAGCTCATATTCTCTGACCTCAACAACTGCACTCTGTGACCTCAACAGCTGAACTCTGTGATCTCAACAACTGCACTCTGTGACCTCAACAGCTGCAATGTCAGATCATAATCTGCATTCTGTGACCCCAACAACTGCTCTCTAAGAGCTCATACACTGCAATCTCTGACCTAATTATCTGCACTCTGTGACCCAAAAAACTGCCCTCTATGAGCTCATAGAATGCAATCTGTGACCTCAACAGCTGCAGTCTGTGACCTCAACAGTTGAACGCTGTACCCTCGACAACTGTAATCTGTGACCTAATTAGCTGCACTCTGTGACTTCAACAACTTCACTCTCTTACCTCAACAGCTGCACTCTATGACCTCAACAGCTCCACTCTGTGACCTCTGTAGCAGCACTCTGTGACCTTGACAACAGAACTGTGTGACATTAGCAGCTGCAGTCTGGGAACTCAGCAGCTGTATTCTGTGACCTCAAGAGCTGCACTCAGTGACCTCAACAGCTGCAATGTATGTGCATTCTGTGTCCCAAATGACTGCCCCCTATGAGCTCATAGGCTGCAGTCTCTGACCTCAAGAGATGCTCTCAGTGACTTCAAAATCTGCAATATGTGAGCTCATAATCTGCACTCTGTGACCCCAACTACTGCCCTCTAAGAACTCATACACTGCGATCTCTGACCTCAAGAGCTCCACTCTGTGATCTCAAGAGCTGCACTCTGTGATCTCAAGAGCTGCACTCTGTGACCCAAACAACTGCCCTTTATGAACTCATATGCTGAAATCTCTAACCTCAAGAGCTGCACTCTGTGTTCTCATTAGCTCTACTCTATGACATCAAGAGCTTCCCTCTGTGACATAAGCAGATGCTCTCTGTGATGTCAGCAGCTGTACTCTGTGACCTCAACAACTTAACTCTGTGACCTCATTATCTCCACTCTGTGACATCAAGAGCTGCACTCTGTGACCTCATTAGCTGTACTCTGTGACCTCAACAGCTGAACTCTGTGACCTCAAGAGCTGCACTCTGTGACCTCAGCAACTGCACACTGTGATCTATTTAGCTGCACTCTGTGACTTCAACAGCTGCACTCTCTGACCTCAACAACTGCTCTGTGACATCAACAGCTGCACTCTATGACCTCAACAACTGCTCTGTGACATCAACAGCTGCACTCTATGGCCTCAACAACTGCTCTGTGACATCAACAGCTGCACTCTATGACCTCATAAGCTATACTCTGTGACCAAACCTGCTGCACTCTATGTACTCAACAACTGCAATCTGTGACCTCAGTAGAAGCACTCTGTGACCTCAGCTGCACTCTGTGACCTCAACAAATGCACTTTGTGACCTCAAGAGAGGCACTCTGTGACCTCACCTGCACTCTGTGACCTCAGCTGCACTGTGTGACCTCAGCAGCTGCACTCTGTGACCTCAGCAGCTGCACTCTGTGACCTCAACAACTGCCCTCTATGACCTCATATGCTGCAATCTGTGATCTCGAGTGTCACTCTGTGACCTCAACAAATGCACTTTGTGACCTCAAGAGTGGCATTCTGTTACCGCAACAGCTCAATGTGCGAGCTCAACAACTGACCTCTGTGACCTCAAGAGCTGCACTGTGACCTGAACAACTGCACTCTGTGACCTAATTACCTGCACTCTGTTACATCAAGACCTGCACTCTGTGACCTCAAGAGATGAGCTCTGTGCCCTCAACAACTGCAGTCTGTGACCTAATTAGCTCTATTCTGTGACCTCAACAAATGCATTGTCATACCTCAACAGCTGCGCTCTATGACATCAACAGCTCCACTCTGTGACCTCTATAGCAGCACTCTGTGACCTCAACAGCTGCACTCTGTGACCTCATTAGCTCCACTCTGTTTCCCCAAGAGCTGTGCTCTCTGACCTCAACAGCTGCACTCTATGAGGTCATGTGCTGCAATCTCTGACCTCAACAGCTGCACTATGTGTGACCTCATTAGCTGTGCTCTCTGACCTCAACAGCTGCACTCTAAGAGGTCATGTGCTGCAATCTCTGACCTCAACAGCTTCACTCTGTGTGACCTCATTAGCTGTGCTCTCTGACCTCAACAGCTGCACTCTAAGAGGTCATGTGCTGCAATCTCTGACTTCAACAGCTTCACTCTGTGTGACCTCATTAGCTGTGCTCTCTGACCTCAACAGCTGCACTCTATGAGGTTATGCACTGCCATCTCTGACCTCAACAGCTGCACTATGTGTGACCTCATTAGCTGTGCTCTCTGATCTCAACAGCTGCACACTATGAGCTCATACACTGCTATCTCTGACCTCAACAGCTGCACTCTGTGACATTAGCAGATGCTCTCTGTGACCTCAGCAGCTGTACTCTGACCTCAACAACTGAACTCTGTGACCTCAAGAGCTGCACTCTGTGACCTCAAGAGCTGCACTCTATGAGCTCATATGCTGCAATCTCTGACCTCAACAGCTGCACTCAGTGACCTCAACAGCTGCAATATGTGAGCTCATAATCTGCAGTCTGTGTCTTAAATGACTGCCCTCTATAAGCTCATATGCTGCAATCTCTGACCTCAACAACTGCACTCGGTGATGTCATTAGCTGTACTCTGTGACCTCGACAACTACTCTCTGTGGCCTCAACGACTGATCTCTGTGACCTCAACAACTGCAATCTGTGACATAATTAGCTGCACTCTGTGACCTCAACAACTTCACTCACTTACCTCTACATCTGTGCTCTGTGACCTCTGTAGCAGCACTCTGTGACCTCAACAAATGAACTCTGTGACCTCAAGAGGTGTGCTCTGTGTCCTCAAGAGCTGAACGCTGTGACATTAGCAGATGCACTCTGTGAACTCAGAAGCTGCACTCCGTGACCTCAACAACTGTCCTCTATGAGCTCATATGCTGCAATCTCTGACCTCAAGAGCTGCACTCTGTGACATCAGCAACTTCACTCTGTGACCTCAACAACTGAACTCTGTGACCTCAATAGCTGCACTCTGTGACCTCAGCAACTGCATTCTGTGACCTCAACAACTGTACTCTATGACCTCAATATCTGCACTCTGTGAGCTCAACAGCTGCACTCTGTGACCTCAACAGCTGCACTCTGTGAGGTCATACGTTGCAACCTCAGACCTCATCAGCTGCACTCTCTGACCTCAACAAATGCACTTTGTGACCTCAAGAGAGGCATTCTGTGACATCAGCAGCTGCACTCTGTGACCTCAGCAGCTGCACTCTATCAGTTCATACACTGCACTGTGACCTCAACAGCTGCACTCAGTGACCTCAACAGCTGCACTCAGTGATCTCAACAGATGCACTCTGTGACCTCAACAGCTGTAATCTCTGACATCAGCAGCTGCACTCTGTGACCTCAACACCAGCACTCTCTCAGTTCATACACTGCACTGTCACCTCAACAGCTGCACTCAGTGACCTCAACAGCTGCACTCAGTGACCTCAACAGATGCACTCTGTGACCTCAACAGCTGCACTGTGTGACCTCAGCAACTGCATTCTGTGACCTCAACAACTGTACTCTATGACCTCAACAACTGCACTCTGTGACCTCAACAACTGCACTTTGTGACATGAACAGCTGCCCTCTGTGAACTCAACAAATGCACTGTGAGACCTCAAGAGCGGCACTCTGTGACGTGAACAGCTGCAATCCGTGATGTCATCAGCTGTACTCTCTGGCCTCAGCAGCTCTACTCTGTGACCTCAAAAATGGCACTCTGTGACCTCAACAACTGCACTCCCTGACCTCATAAGCTGCACTCTATGACATCAAGAGCTGCACTCTGTGAGTTCATGCACTGCAATATATGAGCTCATAAGCTCCACCCTGTGACCTCACCAACTGCACTCACTGAACTCATTAACAGCACTCTGTGTCTTCAACAGCTGTACTCTGTGACCTTGACAGCTCAGGCTGTGACCTCAACAGCTGCACTATGTGATCTCAAGAGCTGCTCTCTGTGACCTCATTAGCTTCACTCTGTGACCTCAGCAACTTCACTCTGTCACCTATATCTGCACTCTGTGACCACTTTACCTGCACCCTGTGACCTCAACAACTGCACTCTTTGACCTCAACATCTGCACTCTGTGAGTTCATGCACTGCAATCTCAGACCTAAACAGCTGCACTCTGTAACCGCATCAGCTGCACTCTGTCACCTCAACAAATGCACCTTGTGACCTCAAGAGCAGCACTCTGTGACATAAGCAGCTGCAGTCTGTGACCTCAGCAGCTGTACACTGTGACCGCAAGAACTGCCCTCTGTGACCACAATAACTGCCCTCTGTGACCTCAATAGCAGTACTCTGTGACCTCAGCAGCTGTACACTGTGATCTTAACAACTGCCCTCTGTGACCTCAACAACTGCAATATGTGAGCTCGTAAGCAGCACTCTGTGACCTGAACAACTGCACTCTGTGACCTCAACCACTGCGCTCCATGACATCAACAGCTGCACTCTGTGACCTCCACAACTGCACTCTCTGACATCAACAGCTGCAATCTGTGACCTCAGTAGAAGCACTCTGTAACCTCATCAGCTGCACTCTGTGACCTCAACAAATGCACTTTGTGACCTCAAGAGAGGCATTCTGTGACATCAGCAGCAGCACTCTGTGTGACCTCAGCAGCTGTAATCTCTGACATCAGCAGCTGTACTCTGTGACCTCAACAACAGCACTCTCTCAGTTCATACACTACACTGTGACCTCAACAGCTGCACTCGGTGACCTCAACAGCTGCACTGTGTGACCTCATAGCTACCCTGTGTGACCGAAACAGCTGTACTTTGTGACCTCAACAACTGCAATATGCGAGCTCATAATCTGCACCCTGTGACCTCAGCAACTGCACTTTGTGTCATGAACAGCAGCACTCTGTGACCTCAACAGCTGAAGTCTGTGAGCTCAACAACTGCAATGTGCGAGCTCATTATCTGCACTCTGTGAGACCTCAACAACTGCCCTCTATGAGCTCATACACTGCAATCTCTGACCTCAAGAGCTGCACTCTGTGACCTCAACAACTGCAATCTGTTACCACATAAGGTACACTCTCTGACCTCAACAACTCCACTCTGTGACCTAATTAGCTGCACTCTGTGACCTCAACAGCTGCAATATGTGAGCTCATAATCTGTATTCTGTGACCTCAACTGCCCTCTATCAGCTCATACACTGCAGTCTCTGACCTCAACAGCTGCTCTCTTTGACCTCAACAGCTGTACTCTGTGACCTCAACTGCTGAACTCTGTGCCCTCAACAACTGCACTCTGTGACCTCATTAGCTCCACTCTGTGACCTCAAGAGCTGCACTCTATGAGCTCATACAATGATATCTCTGGCCTCAGCAACTGTACTCTCTGACCTATTCAGCTGCACTCTATAACCACTTCAGCTCCACTCTGTGACCTCAACATCTGCACTCTGTGACCTCATTAGCTCCACTCTGTTTCCCCAAGAGCTGTGCTCTCTGACCTCAACAGCTGCACTCTGTGACCTCAACAACTGCCGTCTATGAGCTCATACACTACAATCTCTGACCTCAACAGCTTCACTCTGTGTGACCTCATTAGCTGTGCTCTCTGACCTCAAGAGCTGCACTCTGTGACCTCAACAACTGCACTCTGTGACATTAGCAGATGCTCTCTGTGACCTCAGGGGCTTCACTCTGTGACCTCAAGAGCTTCACTCTGTGACCTCAAGAGCTGCACTCTATGAGCTCATATGCTGCAATCTCTGACCTCAACAACTGCACTCTGTGACCTCAACCACTGCACTTTGACCTCAAGAGCTTCACACTGTGACCTCAAGAGCTGCCCTCTGTGACCTCAACAGCTGCAATATGTGAGCTCATAATCTGCATTCTGTGTCCCGAACGTCTCCCCCCTATGAGCTTATATGCTGCAATCTCTGACCTCAAGGGCTGCACTCTGTGTTCTCATTAGCTGTACTCTGTGACCTCAAGAGCTGCATTCTGTGACCTCAATAGCTGCCCTCTGTGACCACAACAGCTGCAATATGTGAGCTCATAATCTGCATTCTGTGTCCGAAACGACTGCCCCCTATGAGCTCATAGGCTGCAATCTCTGACCTCAAGAGATGCTCTCAGTGACTTCAAAATCTGCAATATGTGAGCTCATAATCTGCACTCTGTGATCCCAACTACTGCCCTCTAAGAACTCATACACTGCGATCTCTGACCTCAAGAGCTCCACTCTGTGATCTCAAGAGCTGCACTCTGTGACCCAAACAACTGCCCTCTATGAACTCATATGCTGAAATCTCTAACCTCAAGAGCTGCACTCTGTGATCTCATTAGCTCTACTCTATGACATCAAGAGCTGCAGTCTGTGACATTAGCAGATGCTCTCTGTGACGTCAGCAGCTGTACTCTGTGACCTCAACAACTGAACTCTGTGACCTCATTAGCTCCACTCTGTGACCTCAAGACCTGCACCCTATGAGCTCAGACAATGCACTCTCTGACCTATTCAGCTTCACTCTGTAACCGCTTCAGCTCCACTCTGTTACCTCATCAGCTGTACACTGTGACCTCGACAACTGCTCCGTGACATCAACAGCTGCACTCTATGACCTCATAAGCTATACTCTGTGACCAAACCTGCTGCACTCTATGTACTCAACAACTGCAATCTGTGACCTCAGTAGAAGCACTCTGTAATCTGAAAAGCTGCACTCTGTGACCTCAACAAATGCACTTTGTGACCTCAAGAGAGGCATCCTGTGACCTCAGCAGCAGCACTCTGTGACCTCAGCAGCTGTAACCCCTGACATCAGCAGCTGTACTCTGTGACCTCAACAACAGCACTCTCTCAGTTCATACACTGCACTGTGACCTCAACAGCTGCACTCAGTGACATCAACAGCTGCACTGTGTGACCGAAACAGCTGTACTTTGTGACCTCAACAACTGCAACATGTGAGCTCATAATCTGCACCCTGTGACCTCAGCAACTGCACTCTGTGTCATGAACAGCAGGACTCTGTAACCTCATCAGCTGCACTCTGTGACATGAACAGCAGCACTCTGTAACCTCATCAGCTGCACTCTGTGAACTCAACAAATGCACTTTGAGACCTCAAGAGCAGCACTCTGTGACATGAACAGCTGCAATCTGTGATGTCATCAGCTGTACTCTCTGGCCTCAGCAGATCTACTCTGTGACCTCAAAAATGGCACTCTGTGACCTCAACAACTGCAATATGTGAGCTCATAAGCTCCACTCTGTGACCTCACCAACTGCACTCACTGAACTCATTAACAGGACTCTGTGACCTCCACAGCTGTACTCTGTGACCTCAACAGCTCAGGCTGTGACCTCAACAGCTGCACTATGTCACTTCAAGAGCTGCACTCTGTGACCTCATTAGCTTCACTCTGTGACCTCAACAACTTCACTCTGTCACCTATTTATCTGCACTCTGTGACCGCATTACCTGCACCCTGTGACCTCAACAACTGCACTCTTTGACCTCAACATCTGCACTCTGTGAGTTCTTACACTGCAATCTCAGACCTAAACAGCTGCACTCTGTAACCTCAACAGCTGCAATATGTGAGGTCATAATCTGCATTCTGTGACCTCAACAACTGCCCTCTATGAGCTCATACACTGCAATCTCTAACCTCAAGAGCTGCACTCTGTGACCTCAAGAGCTGAAATCTGTGCCCTCAACAACTGAAATCTGTGACCTAATGAGCTGCACTCTGTGACTTCAAGAGCTGCACTCTGTGGCCTCAACAGCTGCAGTATGTGAGCTCATAATCTGCACTCTGTGACCTCAACAACTGCTCTCTATCAGCTCATATGCTGCAATCTCTGACCTCAGCAGCTGCAATCTCTGACCTCAGCAGCTGTACTCTGTGACCTCAACAACTGCCCTCTATGACCTCATATGCTGCAATCTGTGATCCCAAGAGTGTCACTCTGTGACCTCAACAAATGCACTTTGTGACCTCAAGAGTGGCATTCTGTTACCGCAACAGCTCAATGTGCGAGCTCAACAACTGACCTCTGTGACCTCAAGAGCTGCACTGTGACCTGAACAACTGCACTCTGTAACCTAATTACCTGCACTCTGTTACGTCAACAGATGCACTCTGTGACCTCAACAACAGCAGTATGTGACCTCATGAGCTGCACTCTGTTTCCCCAAGAGCTGTGCTCTGTGACCTCAACAGCTACCCTCTATGAACTCATACATTACAATCTCTGACCTCAAGAGCTGCACTCTGTGACCTCAAGAGATGAGCTCTGTGCCCTCAACAACTGCAGTCTGTGACCTAATTAGCTCTATTCTGTGACCTCAACAAATGCATTGTCATACCTCAACAGCTGCGCTCTATGACGTCAACAGCTCCACTCTGTGACCTCTATAGCACACTCTGTGACCTCATTAGCTCCACTCTGTTTCCCCAAGAGCTGTGCTCTCTGATCTCAACAGCTGCAATCTCTGACCTCAACAGCTTCACTCTGTGTGACCTCATTAGCTGTGCTCTCTGAACTCAACAGCTGCACTCTATGAGGTCATGCGCTGCCATCTCTGACCTCAACAGCTTCACTCTGTGTGACCTCATTAGCTGTGCTCTGTGCCCTCAAGAGCTGCACTCTGTGACCTCAACAGCTGCACTCTATGAGCTCATATGCTGAAATCTCTGACCTCAAGAGCTGCACTCTGTGTTCTCATTAGCTGTACTCTATGACATCAAGAACTGCACTCTGTGACCTCATTAGCTGTACTCTATGACCTCAACAACTGCACTCTGTCACCTCATTAGCTCCACTCTGTGACCACAAGAGCTGCACCCTATGAGCTCATACAATGCACTCTCTGACCTATTCAGCTGCACTCTGTAACCTCTTCAGCTGTACACTGTGACCTCAGCAACTGCACTCTGTGACCTCATTAGCGCCACTCTGTGACCTCAACACCTGAAGTCTGTGCCCACAACAACTGCACTCTGTGACCTAATTAGCTGCACTCCGTGACCTCATGAGCTGCAATTTGTGACCTCAAAAACTGCAATATGTGAGCTCATTATCTGTGCTCTGTGAGACCTCAACAACTGCACTCTGTGACCTCAACAGCTGTAATATGTGAGCTCCTAATCTGTATTCTCTGACCTGCAAACTGGCCTCTATGAGCTCATACACTGCTATCTCTGACCTCAAGAGCTGCACTCTGTGACATCAGCAACTGCACTCTGTGACCTCAACAAATGCACTTTGTGACCTCAGCAACTGCATTCTGTGACCTCAACAACTGTACTCTATGACCTCAATATCTGCACTCTGTGACCTAATTAGCTGCACTCTGTGACTTCAAGAGCTGCACTCTGTGGCCTCAACAACTGCCCTCTGTGAGCTCATACACTGCAATCTCTGAGCTCAACAGCGGCATTCTGTGACCTCAACAACTGTACTCTATGACCTCAATATCTGCACTCTGTGACCTAATTAGCTGCACTCTGTGACTTCAAGAGCTGCACTCTGTGGCCTCAACAACTGCCCTCTGTGAGCTCATACACTGCAATCTCTGAGCTCAGCAACTGCATTCTGTGACCTCAACAACTGTACTCTATGACCTCAATATCTGCACTCTGTGACCTAATTAGCTGCACTCTGTGACTTTAAGAGCTGCACTCTGTGGCCTCAACAACAGCAATATGTGAGCTCATAATCTGTACTCTGTGACCTCAACAACTGCACTCTATGAGATCATACACTGCAATCTCTGACCTCAACAACTGCACTCTGTGACCTCTACAGCTGAACTCTGTGACCTCCAGAGCTGCACTCTCTGACCTCAACAACTACACTCTGTGTCCTCATTAACTGCACTCTGTGACCTCAGCAACTTCACTCTCTTACCTCAACAGCTGCCCTCCATGATGTCAAGAGCTCCACTCTGTGACCTCTGTAGCTGCACTCTGTGACCTCAACAACTGCAGTGTGACCTCAACAACTGCAGTGTGACCTCATCAGCTCCGCACTGTGACCTCAAGAGCACCACTCTGTGACCTCAACAACTGCAGTGTGACCTCATCAGCTCCGCACTGTGACCTCAAGAGCAGCACTCTGTGACCTCAACAACATCAATATGTGAGCTCATAATCTGCACTCTGTGACCCCACCAACTGCCCTCTATGACCTCATATGCTGCAATCTGTAATCTCAAGAGCTGCACTTTGTCACCTCAATAAATGCACTTTGTGACCTCAAGAGCGGCATTCTGTTACCTCAACAGCTGCAATGTGTGAGCTCATCAACTGACCTCTGTGACCTCTACAGCTGCGCTCTGTGACTTCAACAGCTGTGCTCTGTGACCTCTGTAGCAGCACTCTGTGACCTTGACCACTGAACTCTGTGACCTCAAGAGGTGTGCTCTGTGTCCTCAAGAGCTGAACTCTGTGACGTTAGCAGATGCACTCTGTGACCTCAACAACTGTCCTCTATGAGCTCATATGTTGCAATCTCTGACCTCAAGAGCCGCACTCTGTGACATCAGCAACTTCACTCTGTGACCTCAACAACTGTCCTCTATGAGCTCATATGTTGCAATCTCTGACCTCAAGAGCCGCACTCTGTGACATCAGCAACTTCACTCTGTGACCTCAACAACTGAAGTCTGTGCCCACAACAACTGCACTCTGTGACCTCATGAGCTGCACTTTGTGACCTCAAGAGCTGCAGTCTGTGACCTCAACAACTGCAATATGTGAGTTCATAATCTTCAATCTCTGACCTCAACTGCTGCCCTCTGCGAACTAAACAACTGACCTCTGTGCCATCAACAACTGCACTCTGTGACCTAATTAGCTCCACTCTGTGACCTCAAGAGCTGCACTCTGTGATCTCAACAACTGCCCTCTATGAGATCATATACTGCAAACTCTGACCTCAAGAGCTGTTCTCTTTGACCTCAACAGCTGCACTCTGTGACCTCAACAACTGCAATCTGTTACCTCAGCAGCTGCACTCTGTGACCTCAACAACTGCAATCTGTTACCTCAGCAGCTGCAATCTGTGACTCAAGAGCTGCACTCAGTGACCTCAACAGCTGCACTATGTGAGCTCATAATAACCCCTCTGTGACCTCAACAACTGCCTTCTATCAGCTCATATTCTCTGACCTCAACAACTGCACTCTGTGACCTCAACAGCTGAACTCTGTGACCTCAACAACTGCACTCTGTGACCTCAACAGCTGCAATATGTCAGATCATAATCTGCATTGTGTGACCCCAACAACTGCTCTCTAAGAGCTCATACACTGCAATCTCTGACCTAATTATCTGCACTCTGTGACCCAAAAAACTGCCCTCTATGAGCTCATAGAATGCAATCTGTGACCTCAACAGCTGCAGTCTGTGACCTCAACAGTTGAACGCTGTACCCTCGACAACTGTAATCTGTGACCTAATTAGCTGCACTCTGTGACTTCAACAACTTCACTCTCTTACCTCAACAGCTGCACTCTATGACCTCAACAGCTCCACTCTGTGACCTCTGTAGCAGCACTCTGTGACCTTGACAACAGAACTGTGTGACATTAGCAGCTGCAGTCTGGGAACTCAGCAGCTGTATTCTGTGACCTCAAGAGCTGCACTCAGTGACCTCAACAGCTGCAATGTATGTGCATTCTGTGTCCCAAATGACTGCCCCCTATGAGCTCATAGGCTGCAGTCTCTGACCTCAAGAGATGCTCTCAGTGACTTCAAAATCTGCAATATGTGAGCTCATAATCTGCACTCTGTGACCCCAACTACTGCCCTCTAAGAACTCATACACTGCGATCTCTGACCTCAAGAGCTCCACTCTGTGATCTCAAGAGCTGCACTCTGTGATCTCAAGAGCTGCACTCTGTGACCCAAACAACTGCCCTTTATGAACTCATATGCTGAAATCTCTAACCTCAAGAGCTGCACTCTGTGTTCTCATTAGCTCTACTCTATGACATCAAGAGCTTCCCTCTGTGACATAAGCAGATGCTCTCTGTGATGTCAGCAGCTGTACTCTGTGACCTCAACAACTTAACTCTGTGACCTCATTATCTCCACTCTGTGACATCAAGAGCTGCACTCTGTGACCTCATTAGCTGTACTCTGTGACCTCAACAGCTGAACTCTGTGACCTCAAGAGCTGCACTCTGTGACCTCAGCAACTGCACACTGTGATCTATTTAGCTGCACTCTGTGACTTCAACAGCTGCACTCTCTGACCTCAACAACTGCTCTGTGACATCAACAGCTGCACTCTATGACCTCAACAACTGCTCTGTGACATCAACAGCTGCACTCTATGGCCTCAACAACTGCTCTGTGACATCAACAGCTGCACTCTATGACCTCATAAGCTATACTCTGTGACCAAACCTGCTGCACTCTATGTACTCAACTATTGCAATCTGTGACCTCAGTAGAAGCACTCTGTGACCTCAAAAGCTGCACTCTGTGACCTCAACAAATGCACTTTGTGACCTCAAGAGAGGCACTCTGTGACCTCAGCTGCACTCTGTGACCTCAGCAGCTGTAATCTCTGACCTCAGCAGCTGCACTCTGTGACCTCAACAACTGCCCTCTATGACCTCATATGCTGCAATCTGTGATCCCAAGAGTGTCACTCTGTGACCTCAACAAATGCACTTTGTGACCTCAAGAGCGACATTCTGTTACCGCAACAGCTCAATGTGCGAGCTCAACAACTGACCTCTGTGACCTGAAGAGCTGCACTGTGACCTGAACAACTGCACTCTGTGACCTAATTACCTGCACTCTGTTACATCAAGACCTGCACTCTGTGACCTCAAGAGATGAGCTCTGTGCCCTCAACAACTGCAGTCTGTGACCTAATTAGCTCTATTCTGTGACCTCAACAAATGCATTGTCATACCTCAACAGCTGCGCTCTATGACATCAACAGCTCCACTCTGTGACCTCATTAGCTCCACTCTGTTTCCCCAAGAGCTGTGCTCTCTGACCTCAAGAGCTGCACTCTGTGACCTCAACAGTTGCAATATGTGAGCTCATAATCTGCAGTCTGTGTCTTAAATGACTGCCCTCTATAAGCTCATATGCTGCAATCTCTGACCTCAACAACTGCACTCGGTGATGTCATTAGCTGTACTCTGTGACCTCGACAACTACTCTCTGTGGCCTCAACGACTGATCTCTGTGACCTCAACAACTGCAATCTGTGACATAATTAGCTGCACTCTGTGACCTCAACAACTTCACTCACTTACCTCTACAGCTGCGCTCTGTGACTTCAACAGCTGTGCTCTGTGACCTCTGTAGCAGCACTCTGTGACCTTGACAACTGAACTCTGTGACCTCAAGAGGTGTGCTCTGTGTCCTCAAGAGCTGAACGCTGTGATGTTAGCAGATGCACTCTGTGAACTCAGAAGCTGCACTCTGTGACCTCAACAACTGCCCTCTATGAGCTCATATGTTGCAATCTCTGACCTCAAGAGCCGCACTCTGTGACATCAGCAACTTCACTCTGTGACCTCAATAGCTGCACTCTGTGACCTCAATAGCTGCACTCTGTGACCTCAACAACTGTACTCTATGACCTCAATATCTGCACTCTGTGACCTAATTAGCTGCACTCTGTGAGGTCATACGCTGCAACCTCAGACCTCATCAGCAGCACTCTCTGACCTCAACAAATGCACTTTGTGACCTCAAGAGAGGCATTCTGTGACATCAGCAGCAGCACTCTGTGACCTCAGCAGCTGTAATCTCTGACATCAGCAGCTGCACTCTGTGACCTCAACACCAGCACTCTATCAGTTCATACACTGCACTGTGACCTCAACAGCTGCACTCAGTGATCTCAACAGATGCACTCTGTGACCTCAACAGCTGTAATCTCTGACATCAGCAGCTGCACTCTGTGACCTCAACACCAGCACTCTCTCAGTTCATACACTGCACTGTGACCTCAACAGCTGCACTCAGTGACCTCCACAGCTGCACTCAGTGATCTCAACAAATGCACTTTGTGACCTCAAGAGAGGCATTCTGTTACCTCAACAGCTGCAGTGTGTGAGCTCATCAACTGACCTCTGTGACCTCAAGAGCTGCACTTTGTGATCTCATTAGCTGCACTCTGTGATCTCGTTAGCTGCACTCTGTGACCTCAGTAGCTGCACTATGTGACCTGAACAACTGCACTCTGTGACTCTGTTACATCAACAGATGCACTCAGTGACCTCAACAACAGCAATATGCAACCTCATAATCTGCACTCTGTGACCTCAACAACAGCAATATGTGAGCTCATTAGCTCCACTCTGTGTCCCTAAGAGCTGTGCCCTGTGACCTCAACAACTGCCCTCTATGAGCTCATATGCCACAATCTCTGACCTAAACAGCTGCACTCTGTGATGTCATTAGCTGTACTCTGTGACCTCAACAACTGTAATCTGTGACCTAATTAGCTACACTATGTGACCTCAGCAACTTCACTCACTTACCACAACAGCTGCGCTCTATGACGTCAACAGCTCCACTCTGTGACCTCTGTAGCAGCACTCTGTGACCTCGACAACTGCACTCTGTGTGACCTCATTAGCTGTACTCTGTGACCTCAACAGCCTCACTCTGTGACCTCAACAACTGCACTCACTGACCGCATTAAATGCAATCTGTGACTTCAACAACTGCACTCTCTGACATTAGCAGATGCTCCCTGTGAACTCAACAGCTGTACTCTGTGACCTCAACAACTGCACTCTGTGACCTCATTAGCTCCACTCTGTGACCTGAAGAGCTGCACTCTGTGACCTCAACAACTGCTCTCTATCAGCTCATCTGCTGAAATCTCTGACCTCAACAACTGCACTCTGTGACATCAACAGCTGAAATCTGTGACCTCATTAGCTCCACTTTGTGACCTCAACAGCTGCAATATGTGAGCTCCTAATCTGCACTCTGTGAGCTCAACAACTGCTAACAGCTCATACGCTGCAATCTCTGACCTCAACAACTACACTCTGTGACCTCATTAGCTCCACTCTGTTACCTCAACAGGTGCACTCTATGACCTCAACAACTGAACTGTGTGACATTAGCATCTGCACTCTGTGAACTCAGCAACTGCCCTCGATCAGGTGATGCAATGCAATCTCTGACCTCAAGAGCTGCACTCTGTGACCTCTTTAGCTTCACTCTGTGATCTCAACAACTGCAATCTGTACCCTCATTAACTGCACTCTGTGACCTCAACAACTGCACTCTGTGACATTAGCCGCTGTACTCTGTGAACTCAGAAGCTGCATTCTGCAACCTCAAGGGCTGCAGTCTGTGACCTCAAGAGCTGCACTCTGTGACCTCAAGAGCTGCTCTCAGTGACCTCAACAGCTGCACTTTGTGGCCTCAACAGCTGAAATCTGTGCCCTCAACAACTGAAATCTGTGGCCTAATTAGCTGCACTCTGTGACTTCAAGAGCTGCACTCTGTGACCTCAACAACTGCTCTCTATCAGCTCATATGCTGCAATCTCTGACCTCAACAACCGCACTCTGTGACCTCAAGAGCTGCAGTGTGACCTCATCAGCTCCGCTCTGTGACCTCAACAGCTGCCTTCTATGACCTCATATGCTGCAATCTGTGATCTCAAGAGTGGCACTCTGTGACCTCAACAAATGCACTTTGTGACCTCAAGAGCAGCATTCTGTTACCGCAACAGCAGCAATGTGCAAGCTCAACAACTGACCTCTGTGACCTCAAGAGCTGCACTGTGACCTGAACAACTGTACTCTATGACCTAATTACCTGCACTCTGTTACATCAACAGATGCACTCTGTGACCTCAACAACAGCACTCTGTGACCTCATGAGCTCCACTCTGTTTCCCCAAGAGTTGTGCTCTGTGACCTCAACAGCTGCCCTCTATGAGCTCATACATTACAATCTCTGAACTCAAGAGCTGCACTCTGTGACCTCAAGAGCTGAGCTCTGTGCCCTCGATAACTATAATCTGTGAACTAATTAGCTCTATTCTGTGACCTCAACAAATGCATTGTCATACCTCAAAAGCTGTGCTCTATGACGTCAACAGCTCCACTCTGTGACCTCTATAGCAGCACTCTGTGACCACAACTGCTGCACTCTGTGACCGCATTAGCTCCGCTCTGTGACCTCAGCAACTTCACTCTGTCACCTATATCTGCACTCTGTGACCACTTTACCTGCACCCTGTGACCTCAACAACTGCACTCCTATGTGAGTTCATGCACTGCAATCTCAGACCTCAACAGCTGCACTCTGTGAGTTCATGCACTGCAGTCTCAGACCTAAACAGCCGTACTCTGTAACCGCATCAGCTGCACTCTGTGACCTCAACATATGCACTTTGTGACTTCAAGAGCAGCACTCTGTGACATTAGCAGCTGCAGTCTGTGACCTCAGCAGCTGTACACTGTGACCTCAACAACTGCCCTCTGTGACCTCAACAGCTGCACTGTGTGACCTCATTAGCTACCCTGTGTGACCGAAACAGCTGTACTTTGTGACCTCAACAACTGCAATATGTGAGCTCATAATCTGCACCCTGTGACCTCAACAACTGCACACTGTGACCTCAACATCTGCACTCTGTGATCTCAACAACTGCACTTTGTGTCATGAACAGCAGCACTCTGTGACCTCATCAGCTGCACTCTGTGAACTCAACAAATGCACTTTGAGACCTCAAGAGCAGCATTCTGTGACCTCACCAACTGCACTCCCTGAACTCATTAACAGCACTCTGTGACTTCCACAGCTGTACTCTGTGACCTCATTAACTGCACTCTGTGACCTCCACAGCTGTACTCTGCGACCTCGACAACTCAGGCTGTGACCTCAACAGCTGCGCTATGTGATCTCAAGAGCTGCTCTCTGTGACCTCATTAGCTTCACTCTGTGACCTCAGCAACTTCTCTCTGTGACCTATTTATCTGCACTCTGTGACCTTTTTACCTGCACCCTGTGATCTCAACAACTGCACTTTTTGACCTCAACAGCTGCACTGTATGACCTCATCAGCTGTACTCTGTGACCTCAACAAATGCACTCTGTGACCTTAAAAAAGCACTCTGTGACATTAGCATCTGCACTCTGTGACCTCAAGAGCTGCTCTCAGTGACATGAACAATACGTGAACTCATATTCTACATTGTGTGATGTCAACAACTGCCCTCTATGAGCTCATACGCTGCAATCTCTGACCTCAACAGCTGCATGTTGTGACCTCAAAAACTGCACTCTGTGACCTCTTCAGCTGCACTCAATGACAACTTCAGCTCTACTCTGTTACCTCATCATCTGTACACTGTGACCTCGCAACTGCACTCTGTGACCTCAGCAAATTCACTCTGTGACCTCAACAGCTGAAGTCTGTGACCTCATCAACTGCACTCTATGACCTAATTAGCTGTACTCTGTGACCTCAAGAGCTGCAGTCTGTGACCTCAACAGCTGCAATATGTGAGCTCATAATCTGTTATATACATATTGTTTAAAGACAACTCTCTACCTCTCTACTTCCAAGCTGACTCCAAATTATTGTTTGGTGGATTTGCTCCTTCCCTTTCTCTCCTCTCTGTTGGGAGGGAGGAGGGGGGAGTGGGGGAGAGATTCTCAGCCTTGCCCCATCTGAGCTCTTAACTCCCAGTTAAGGCTCAAACCACCACAGCAGCTAAGTAGGTCACATAGTGCAATTGTTCAGGTCACACATTGCAGTGAGGTCACAGACTGCAGCTGCTAATGTCAGAGAGTGAAGTTGTTGAGGTCACAGACTGCAGCTAATGATATCACAGAGGGCAGCTCTTGAGGTCACAGAGGGCAGCTCTTGGGGAAACAGAGTGGAGCTAATGAGGTCACGCAGCGCAGTTGTTGAGGTCATAGAGCACAGCTGTTGAGATAAGAGAGTGAAGTTGTTGAGGTCACAGAGTGCACCTTATGAGGTAACAGAGTGCAGCTATTGAGGTCACAGAGTGTATTTAATGAGGTAAGTGAGTGCAGCTCTGGAGGTCACAGAGTGGAGCTAATTAGGTCACAGAGTGCAGTTGCTGAGGTGACAGAGTTCAGCTGTTGAGGTCACAGAGTGCAGTTGTCGGGGTCAGAGAATGCAGATTGTGAGCTTATAGAGGTCAGTTGATGAGTTCACAGAGTGCAGTTGTTGAGGCCAGAGATTGCAGAGTAATAGCTCATAGAGGGTAGGTCTGACCTCAACAACTGCACTCTGTGACCTCAACAGCTGAACTCTGTGACCTCAACAGCTGCAATGTCAGCTCACCATCTGCATTCTGTGACCCGAACAACTGCTCTCTAAGAGCTCATACACTGCAATCTCTGACCTAATTATCTGCACTCTGTGACCTCAAGAGCTGCACTCTGTGACCTCAACAACTGCCCTCTATCAGCTCATACACTGCAATCTCTGACCTCAATAGCTGCAGTCTGTGACCTCAACAGTTGAACTCTGTACCCTCGACAACTGTAATCTGTGACCTAATTAGCTATACTCTGTGACCTCAATAACTTCACTCTCTTACCTCAACAGCTGCACTCTATGACCTCAACAGTTCCACTCTGTGACCTCTGTAGCAGCACTCTGTGATCTTGACAACAGAACTGTGTGACATTAGCAGCTGCACTCTGGGAACTCAGCAGCTGTATTCTGTGACCTCAAGAGCTGCACTCAGTTACCTCAACAGCTATATGTGAGCTCATAATCTGCATTCTGTGACCCCAACAACAGCCTTCTATGAGCTCATACACTGCTATCTCTGACCTCAACACCTGCAATCTGTTAGCTCAACAACTGACTTCTGTGAGCTCATACGCTACAATCTCTGACCTCAACAACTGCACTCTATGTCCTTATGAGCTGCACTCTGTGACCTCAACAACATCAATATATGAGCTCATAATCTGCACTCTGTGACCTCAACAACTGCCCTCTATGAACTCTGCAATCTCTGACCTCAACAACTGCACTCCATAATCTCATACGCTGCAGTCTCTGACCTCAACAGATGAACTCTGTGACCTCAAGAGCTGCACTGTGTGACCTCAACAGCTGCAATATGTGAGCTCATAATCTGCATTCTGTGACGAAAACAACTGCCCTCTAACAGCTCATACACTGCAATCTCTGACCTCAAGAGCTGCACTCTGTGACCTTATTAGCTGCATTCTGTTACCTCAACAACTTCACTCTGTGACCTCAACAACTGCCCTCTATGAGCTCATACAATGGATTCTCTGACCTCAACCACTGCACTGTGACCTCAACAACAGCAATATGTGAGCTCATTATCTGCATTCAGTGACCTCAACAACTGCCCTCTATGAGCTCATACCATGGATTCTGTGACCACAACTTCTGCACTCTGTGACCTCAACAGTTGAACCCTATGACCTCAACAACTGCAATATGTGAGCTCATAATCTGCACTGTGACCTCAACAACTGCCTTCTATGAGCTCTTACTCTGCAATCTCTGACTTCAACAACTGCACTCTGTAACATCAACCACTGCACTCTGTAAGCTCAACCACTGCACTCTGTGACCTCAACCACTGCACTGTGACCTCAAGAGCTGCACTCTGTGACCTCAACCACTGCACTCTGTGACCTCAACAACTGCCCTCTCTGAGCTCTTACTCTGCAGTCTCTGACCTCAACAGCTGCACTCTGTGACCTCGACACCTGAACTGTGTGCCCTCGACACATGATCTCTGACCTAATTAGCTACACTCTGTGACCTCAATAACTTCACTCTCTTACCTCAACAGCTGCACTCTATGACATCACAGCTCTGCTCTGTTGCCTCTGTAGCAGCATTCTGACCTTCACAACAGAACTGTGTGACATTAGAAGCTGAACTCTGTGAACTCAGATGATGCACTCTGTGACCTCAAAAACTGCAATATGTGATCTCATAATCTGCACTCTGTGAGCTCTTACTCTGCAATCTCTGACCTCAACCACTGCACTCTGTGACCTCAACTACTGCACTCTGTGACCTCAAGAGCTGCACTCTGTGACCTCAACAACAGCAAAATGTGAGCTCATAATCTGCACTCTGTGACCTCCACAATGCCCTCTACGAGCTCATATGTTGCAATCTGGGATCTCAAGAGCTGCACTCTGTGACCTCAACAACTGCACTCTGTGAGCTCTTGCTCTGCAATCTCTGACCTCAACAACTGCACTCTGTGACCTCAACAACTGCACTCTGTGACCTCAACAACTGCAATCTGTTAGCTCATAAGGTGCACTCTGTGACCTCAATAACTGCACTCACTGACCTCATTAACTGCACTCTGTGACCTCAACAACTTCCCTCTCTTACCTCAACAGCTGCTCTCTACGACGTCAACAGCTGCACTCTGTGACCTCTGTAGCCACACTCTGTCACCTCAAGAGCTGCACTCTGTGACCTCAACAGCTGCCCTCTATGAGCTGATATGCTTCAGTCTCTGACCTCAACACCTGAACTCTGTGCCATCAACAGCTGCACTCTGTGACCTCAAGAGCTGCAGTCTGTGACCTCAACAACTGACCTCTACGAGCTCATACGCTGCAATCACTGACCTCAACAACTGCACTCTGTGCCATCAATAGCTGCGCTCTGTGACCTCGACAGCTGCACTCTGTGACCTCATTAGTTCCACTCTGTGACCTCAAGAGCTGCACTCTGTGACCTCAACAACTCCAGTATGTGAGCTCATAATCTGCATTCTGTGACCTAAACAGCTGCCTTCTGTGAGCTCTTACTATACAATCTCTGACCTCAACAGCTACACTCTGTGAACTCTGTGCCATTAACAACTGCACTGTGTGCCCTAATTAACTCCACACTGTGACCTCCAGAGCTGCACTCTGTGACCTCAACAGCAATATGTGAGCTCATAAACTTGCACTCTACGACCTCAACAACTGTCCTCTATGAGCTCACATGCTGCAACCTCTGACCTCAACAGCTACACTCAGTGACCTCAATAGCTGCACTCTGTGACCTCAACAATAGCAATCTGTTACCTCATAAGGTGCACTCTGTGACCTCAACAACTGCACTCTGTGACATTAGCAGATGCAGTCTGTGAACTCAGCAGCAGTACTCTGTGACTGCAATAGCTGCACTCTGTGACCTCAACAACTTCAATATGTGAGCTCATAATCTGCTCTCTATGACCTCAACAACTGCCCTCTATGAGATCTTACTCTGCAATCTCTGACCTCAACAGCTGCACTCTGTGACCCCAACATCTGCAATTTGTTACCTCATAAGGTGCACTCACTGACCTCAAGAACTGCACTCACTGACCTCAAGAACTGCACTCACTGACCTCAACAACTTCAATTTCTTGCCTCAACAGCTGCACTCTACAGCGTCAACAGCTGCACTCTGTGACCTCTTTAGCAGCAGTCTGTGACCTCAACAACTGTACTCTGTGACATTAGCACCTGCTCTCTGTGAACTCAGAAGCTGCACTCTGTGTCCTCAAGAGCTGCACTCTGTGGCCTCATGAGCTGCACTCTGTGACATTAGCAGATGCACTCTGTGAACTCAGCAGCTGCACTCCATGACCTCAACACCTGCAATATGTGAGCTCATAATCTGCATTATAGTATCACAGTATCACAGTATAACTAAGGTTGGAAGAGACCTCGAGGATCATCAAGTCCAACCTGTCACCACAGACCTCAAGACTAGACCATGGCACCAAGTGCCACGTCCAATCCCCTCTTGAACACCTCCACCACCATGGTGACTCCACCACCTCCCAGGGCAGCACATTCCCATGGATAACAACTCTCTCAGTGAAGAACTTTCCCCTCACCTCCAGCCTAAACCTCCCCTGGCACAGCTTGAGGCTGTGTCCTCTTGTTCTGGTGCTGCTTGCTAGAGAGAAGAGACCAACCCCCACCTGACTACAACCTCCCTTCAGATAGTTGTAGAGAGCAATGAGGTCTCCCCTGAGCCTCCTCTTCTCCAGGCTAAGCAACCCCAGCTCCCTCAGCCTCTCCTCACAGGGCTGTGCTCCAGACCCCTCCCCAGCTTTGTTGCCCTTTTCTGGACACCTTCAAGTGTCTCAATGTCCTTCTTAAACTGAGGGGCCCAGAACGGGACACAGGACTCAAGGTGTGGCCTAAGCAGTGCAGAGTACAGGGGCACAATGACTTCCCTGCTCCTGCTGGCCACACTGTTCCTAATGTAGGCCAGGATGCCATTGGCCCTCTTGGCCACCTGGGCACACTGCTGGCTCATGTTTAGGTATTCTGTGACCTCAACAACTGCACTCTATGAGCTCCTACTCAGCAATCTCTGACCTCAACAGCTGCACTCTGTGACCTCAACAACTTCAATCTCTTATCTCAACACCTGTGCTCTATGACCTCAACAGCTCCACTCTGTGACCTCCGTAGCAGCACTCTGTGACATCAACAACTGCACTCTGTGACATTAGCAGCTGCTCTCTGTGACCTCAGAATCTGTGCTCTGTGACCTCAAAAACTGTACTGTGTGACCTCATTAGCTCCACTCTGTGACCTCAACAGCTGCACTCTGTGAACTCAACAGCTGCATTCTGTGACCTCAACAACTGCCCTCTATGAGCTCATATTCTGCAATCTCTTACCTCAAGAGCTGCTCTCAGTGACCTCAACAACAGCAATATGTGATCTCATAATCTGTATTCTGTGACCTCAACAACTACACTCTATGAGCTCATATGCTGCAATCTCTGACCTCAACAGCTGCACTCTGTGATGTCATAAGGTGCTCTCTGTAACCTCAAGAACTGTACTCACTGACCTCATTAACTTCACTCTGTGACCTGATCAACTTCACTCTCTTATCTCAACAGCTGCACTCTATGACATCAACAGCTCCACTCTGTGACCTCTGTTGCAGCACTCTGTGGCCTCAACACCTGCACTCTGTGACATTAGCAGCTGCACTCTGTGAACTCAGCAGCTGTACTCTGTGACCTCAACAACTGCACTCTGTGACCTCATTAGCTCCACTCTGTGACCTCCAGAGTTGCACTCTGTGACCTCAACCACTGCTCTCTCTGACCCCAACAGCTGCACTCTCTGACCTCCTCAGCTCCACTCTGAAACTTTATCAGCTGCACATTGTGACCTCAGCAACTGCAATATGTGAGTTCATAATCTGCACTCTGTGACCTCAGCAACTGCACCTTGTGACCTCAGCAACTGCACTCTGTGACCTCAAAACCTGCGGTCTGTGACCTCAATAGCTGCACTCTCTGACCTCAACAACTACACTCACTGACCTCATTAGCTTCAGTCAGTGACCTCAGCAACTGCACTCTGTGACCTCAACGACTGTACTCTATGACCTCAACATCTGCACTCTGTGGCCTCAACAACTGCACTCTCTGAGCTGATACGCTGCAATCTCAGACCTCATCAGCTGCACTCTGTGCCCTCAACATCCGCACTCTGTGAACTCATTAATTGCACCATGTGACCTTAACAATGAAATTCTGTGACGTCATTAGCTGCACTATGTTACCTGAACAGCTGCACTCTCTGGCCTCAAGATCTGCTTTCTGTGACCTCAACAGCTGCTCTCTGTAACCTCAACAGCTGCAGTATTTGACCACAACAGCTGCACTCTGTGCCCTGCATAACTCTACTCTGTGCTCTGCACAGCTGTGCTCTTTGACCTGCACAGCTGCACTCCCATCCCTCAAAGCTGCTCTCTGTGCCCTCAGGAGCTGCACTCTCAGACCTGCACATCTGCGCTCTGTGACCTTAACAGCTGCACTCTGAACTTTGTACAGCTGCACTCTTAACATTGCACAGCTGTACTCTGTTGCCTGCTGTGATGAAGAGGTTATTACACTTATGAGTATGTAATATGAATTATTAAAATATTGGTTTTGTTAATGATCAAAATCATTAATAACTGATGAATCACTAATTTATATACCTGTTCTACTGCACCTTTGTGAAATACATTCCATAAGTGGCTTAGTGTTGTGATTAGACCTCAATTGAAATTGAGGGAGCTGGAATTGTTTAGCCTGCAGAAGAGGAGGCTCAGGGGAGACCTTATTGCTGTCTACAACTACCTGAAGGGTGGCTGTAACCATGTAGGGATTGGTCTCTTCTCCCAGGCAATCAGCACCAGAACAAGAGGACACAGTCTCAAGCTGCACCAGGGCAAGTTGAGGCTCGAGATGAGGAGAAAGTTCTTCACAGAGGGAGTTGTTAGCCATTGGGATGTGCTGCCCAGGGAGGTGGTGGAGTCACCATCTCTGGAGGTGTTCAAGAGAGGACTGGTTGTGGCACTTGGTGCCATGGTTTAGTAGTCATGAGGTGTTGTTTGGCAGGTTGGACTTGATGATCTTTGAGGTCTTTTCCAGCCTTATTGATTCTGTGATTCTATGATCAAATAGCTACAGAATTATAGTTCCATAACAAAGGGTGCAGTTCCGCCACTTGGCCACTAGATGGCGACTTGGCGGGATGTAGGCGGCTCCAGGCTATGCACAGCGCTCTTACAATGTTTCTGTGCATCAGAGATTGCTCTGCTAAACGCGGGTACTTTGAACTGAGTGCTAGTGGATGGAAAGCACGTGGGAGATACTCCGTAGCTGTTGTTTGTAGCAAGGTGGAGGTCCGGCAGGCTTCTGTCGCTGGACCGGTTCCTAGGCGAGTTGGACGGCGGCGTTGGGTTACTGTCTCCTCTCTCCGCAGCAGTGGAGAGGGAATAATGGAACCTGGGCTTAGTGCAGAAGCAGGTCCCCTTCAGGACTCGGTCGATCCCCTCCAGACAACAGGGATCAGTCCTGGTCGGGGTCGGCCCATGGGGTCGGCCCGTGGGGTCAGCCCTCGGAGTCGGCTCGCACGGCAGGGCGGGGTGATGGTTGCCGGTAGGAGGCTCGGAGGTTTCCGGTCAGACGTGGCAGCAGGCAGGGCTGCGGTGTCAGCCCAGCTACAGCGAAACTCGAGGCTGATGTAAACAGCCTCGGGGGGAGAATGCGGCTGCGTTGAGCGGCAGCTTCTCGTTTACTTGGCTTAAAGGAACTGCAGGACCCTAAGAGCGGTCCCGGGTTTGGAGGAGTAAAGGCACCAACGGTGCTATGAATCTTCCCTGAGGTTCACAGGGCTCAGAGCGGCACACACGGCAGCTCCTCTCCCGCTACGGGGGGCTAGGCATATGTGGACTCGGCATCGGTCAAGTCCCTTCCCCCCGGCAACTGGGCAGATCTTACCCTCGGGGGTCTGTCCAGTCCTCCGGTGGCACAGTGGGCTCTCCCAGTTGGTACAACTGGCTGTAACGATGCTGGCTCCTCGGATTCACCGAAGGTCCTCCCTCTGGAGATGATCCTCACAATTGCTTCTCACGATGCAGAGGCTTTCAGTATGGTGCAGGTATGACAGAAGCTAACAACAATGAGCTCAATGGCAGAGGCTGCAGCTCGAGAGTTGTCGTCTCTCGAGCAAGCACAGAGACACAGTGAAAGAGGGGGGGGCAACTTGTTTACCAACTGGGGTGATACTTATAGAGTCCTCAAGGCTGGGCTTGACCAATGGGCACTCTCATAAACAACTGGCTTCAGCCTATAGAAAGCGTGAAGCTAGGATTATGCCATGCTTGGTGTCAGCACAAGCACGGCATGCGCTGGGTGCCTGCTGGCCTGGCTAATGCCTTGGCTTTTGTCTTCCTCCTGAAGGAGGGGCAACTTGTCCACAGGCTGGGACAAGATCCAATATCTGGGCATAATGTGCCTTCACCACACCTGCACATCTGCTCTGTGATCTCCCCAGCTGCACTCTGAGCCCTGAACAGCTGCACTCTGAGCTTTGACAGATGCACTGTGAAACCTCAGCAGCTGTACTGTGAGACCTCAACACCTGCACTATTTGACCTCTACAGCTGCACTCTGTGCCCTCTACATCTGCACTCTGAGCTTGACAGATGAACTTTAAACCTCAGCAGCTGTACTGTGAGACCTCCACACCTGCACTATTTGACCTCTACAGCTGCACTCTGTGCCCTCAACAGCTGCACTCTGAGCTTTGACAGATGCACTGTGAAACCTCAGCAGCTCTACTGTGAGACCTCAACAGCTGCACTTTGTGCCCTCAACGGCTGCACTCTGTGCCCTCAACAGCTGCACTATTTGCCTTCAACATCTGCACTCTGTGCCCTCTACAGCTGCACTCTGAGCTTTGACAGATGCACTGTGAAGCCTCAGCAGCCATAATGTGAGACCTCAACACCTGCACTATTTGCCCTCAACATCTGCACTCTGTGCCCTCTACAGCTGCACTCTGTGCCCCCAACAGCTGCACTCTGAGCTTTGACAGATGCACTGTGAAACCTCAGCAGCTCTACTGTGAGACCTCAATACCTGTACTATTTGCCTTCAACAGCTGCACTATTTGCCCTCAACAGCTGCACTCTGTGCCCCCAACAGCTGCACTCTGAGCTTTGACAGATGCACTGTGAAACCTCAGCAGCTCTACTGTGAGACCTCAACAGCTGCACTCTGTGCCCTCTACAGCTGCACTATTTGCCCTCAACAGCTGCACTCTGTGCCCTCTACAGCTGCACTATTTGCCCTCAACAGCTGCACTCTGTGCCCTCTACAGCTGCACTATTTGCCCTCATTTTCTGCACTCTGTGCCCTCAACATCTGCACTCTGTGCCCTCCACAGCTGCACTCTGTGACCTCCACAGCTGCACTCTGTGCCCTCTACAGCTGCACTCTGTGCCCTCCACATCTGCACTCTGTGACCTCCACAGCTGTACTCCCTTCCCCACACACTTCCCATTCCCCTGCCAGTCCCTTCCGTGTGGCCGTTTGTGCCATCCCCTGTCTCTCCTTGTGCAGCCTCTCGCCCTGCTGCGCCGCACCCAAGCCCTCTCTGCTGCCCCTCGTCCCGACCCTGCCCGTGGTCCCGGGCCCCGGGGGCTTCCCACTGGCCGCTGCCCTGCTTAGAGCAGAGCCGCTGCACCCCCTCGGGGCTCCCTCACAGAGTGCCCGGTGCTGAGCTCTCCCTCTAGCAGTAATGAACCTGAGAGTACTAAGTGTTCTTAGAGTGCTAAATGTTCTTAAGTGCCAAGTGTCCTTAGAGTCCTAAGTGTCATTAGAGCACTAAGTATCCTTAGAGTACTAAGTGTCCTTAGAATACTAAGTGTCCTTAGAGAACTGTCATTAGAGTACCAAGCGTTCTTAGCCTGCCCCCACAGCAGAGCTGCTCCAACACCCTCAGCATCTTGCTGGCCTCCTCTGGAGCCTCTCCCTCAGCTCCAGGTCCCTCCTGTGCTGAGGGCTCCAGCTCTGGCCCCAGCCCTGCAGGTGAGGTCTCCCCAGGGCAGAGCAGAGGGGCAGGATCCCTCTCTCCAGCTCTGGCCACCCTGCTTTGGGTGCAGCCCAGGCTGCCCTTGGCCTCCTGTGCTGCAGCCTCTCCCTGCCTGCTCAGTGTCATTACAGTACTAAGTATCCTTAAGCAACTTGGGAGCCCCCAGCTCACAGTGGCAGCCTATGAGTAAAGAAACAACAGGGCCCACTCCTGAGTCACAGGGCAAAGTTTAGAGTGCCAGATGCTCCTCAGCACACAGCAGCCTACAGGGATGAGGCAAGAAAACACTCCACAGCACACACCACCTGCAGCACCAGGCCACCTCTGCACATAAGAGCAGCCCTGTGGAGAAGGCCTTGGGGTGCTGGGGAGGAGGGAGAAACTGGCCAGGAGCAGGCAGTGAGAGATTGCAGCACAGGAGGCCAAGCAGAGCATTGGCTGCACCCAAAGCAAGGTGGCCAGAGCTGGAGAGAGGGATCCTGCCCCTCTGCTCTGCTCTGGGGAGACCTCACCTGCAGGGCTGGGGCCAGAGCTGGAGCCCTCAACACAGGAGGGACCTGGAGCTGAGGGAGAGGCTCCAGAGGAGGCCACCAAGATGCTCAGAGGGCTGCAGAACCTCTGCCAAGGGGACAGGCTGAGGGAGCTGGGGGTGTTCAGCTTGGAGAGGAGAAGGCTGCAGGCAGAGCTCAGAGCTGCATTTCAGTGTCTGCAGGGCAGCTGCAGGCAGGCTGGGCAGGGACTGCCTAGAAGGGGCTGTGGGGACAGGAGGAGGAGCAAGGGTCTGGAGCTGGAGCAGGGCAGAGTTAGGTTGGAGTTCAGGAGGAAGTTCTGCACAGGGAGGCTGGAGAGACTCTGGCACAGGCTGCCCAGGGAGGGGGTGGAGTCCCCAGCCCTGGAGGGGTTCAGGCAAGGCTTGGATGTGGCTCTTGGAGCCAGGGTTTGGCTGTCAGGAGGGGTTGGGGATTAGGTCAGAGGTTGGGCTTGATGATCCCTGAGGTGTTTTCCAGCCTGGCTGATTCTGTGACTCTGTGAAGCAGTGGCTGTGGCCCTGGGCAGCCTGCTCTAGCTGGAGCTGTCCCTGCTGCCTGCAGGGGAGGTTGCACAAGATGCCCTTGGAGGCTCCCTTCCATCCCAGTGCACTCTGTGACTGTCTGTACAGCTTAGCTCTTCTCTGAGGCAGGCCCAGGCAGTGCCCTGCAGTTCCCTTCCCCTTGCCCTCCACTTCCTCCTGCTAGGACTTCCCCCTCCCTGCCCTGCCTCTCTGCAGCAGCCTCTCCATGTAGCCGTGGCTGGGCAGGAGTTAAAGCAGAGCCAACAAATCACCAAGATTAGACAGGGAATGAGGATGTGAAGGCAGCAGCACCTCTGGAGATGCGAGGAGAGTAGTCCCAAGGAGGGGGGGAGGAACTAAGAATAGCATCAGAGAGCTTGGCTGGGGCTATTGTCTCTAATGGACAGGATGGGATTGACCACTTAGTGCCTGCAGCTAATGGCAGCACTCAATTAGTGCACGGCAGGGCACGCCACGGGGTGGGCACAGCTGGGTGCCATGGGCTGCTGGCAGGCCTGTGGCAAGCTGCCCAGAGGGCACCACCCCGTGCCGAAGCTTCAGGACAGCACCACTCCAGCCCTTCCGGGAGGACAGCAGCAGCCACAGCTGCTGACTCAGCGGGTTTTTTGCGTGCTGGGCAGGCAGCTGAGCTCCGGGACTGGGCGCTCAGAGCAGCTATTAATTAGCCCTCGTCACTGATTTTCCTGCGTGCTGCTGAGCTGCTGGTTTGCTTCGTTGGAGAGCTCCACAAACACATCGGAAAGCTCAGCTCAGGGCAGAGCAGCCTGAGGGTTGCCCTCACTGCTGGGGATAAAGACGGAATCACAGAACCAGCCAGGCTGGAAAAGACCTCAGGGATCATCAGGTCCAACCTGGGACCTAATCCCCAACCCCTCCTGACAGCCAAACCCTGGCTCCAAGAGCCACATCCAAGCCTTGCCTGAACCCCTCCAGGGCTGGGGACTCCACCACCTCCCTGGGCAGCTCATCCCAGTGGCCAATTCCTCTTGCTGGCAAGAACTTTCTCCTCCCCTCTAGCCTCAACCTCCCCTGGCACAGCTTGAGACTGTGTCCTCTTGTTCTGGGGCTGGGGGCCTGGCGGAAGAGACCAACCCCCCCTGGCTCCAACCTCCCTGTAGGGAGTTGGAGAGAGCAAGAAGGTCTCCCCTGAGCCTCCTCTTCTGCAGGCTAAGCAACCCCAGCTCCCTCAGCCTCTCCTCACAGGGCTGTGCCCCAGACCCCTCCCCAGCTTTGTTGCCCTTCTCTGGACACCTTCCAGCAGCTCAACCTCTTTCCTAACCTCAGGAGCCCAGAGCTGGACACAGGACTCAAGCTGTGGCCTCAGCAGTGCTGAGCACAGGGCACAAGGACTTCCCTGCTCCTGCTGGCCACACTCTGCCTGACCCAGGCCAGGATGCCCTTGGCCTTCTTGGCCCCCTGGGCACACTGCTGCCTCCTCTTCAGCTGCTCTCCCCCAGCACCCCCAGCTCCCTCTCTGCCTGGCTGCTCTCAGCCCCTCTGTCCCCAGCCTGTGGCACTGCCTGGGGTTGCTGTGGCCAATGTGCAGCCCCTGGCACTTGGAGCTGTTCAAAGCCAAGATGTGCAGGGCTGGAGCCAGGCTCTGCTCAGGGATGGCCAAGCACAGCCCAAGGGGCACTGGGGGCAAGCTGGAGCAGAGCAGCTGCCAGGGGAACAGGAGGAGAAACTTTGTCCCTGTGAGGCTGCTGGAGCCTGGAGCAGGCTGCCAGAGAGGTTGTGGAGTCTCCTGCTCTGGAGAGCTTCCAACCCCCCCCGGATGTGTTCTGGGTGCCCTGCCCTGGGTGCCCTGCTCTGGCAGGGGGTGAAAAAGCAGCAGCAGCTTCTGCTCCTCATTTGCAGGGCTCTGTGTGCTCCCAGATGGTTCACAGATTCGTGGAGTCACAGAATGGGTTGGGTTGGAAGGGACCTTCAAGGTCATCCAGTTCCAACCCCCTGCCATGGGCAGGGACACCTCTCACTTCACCAGTTCAGGTGGGCTGAAAACAGCAGCACCAGGACCATGTTCAGTTTGCTTCTGTGCCTGATCTGAGCTGTGACCTCCAGGAGCCTCAGCAGCACAACTGCTAGCAGTCACTAAAGGGCTGGGTGTGAAACCTCTGCCCTGGGTGCTGCCAGACACCAGGGCTGGCTCTGTTTAAAGACTCTTATGCAGTGTGAGCAGCAGCACAGGGAGGGGATGCTCTGCTCTGCCCCCACCTGCAGCTCTGCCTCCAGCTCTGCAGCCCCCAGCACAAGGAGGACCTGGAGCTGCTGGAGAGGCTCCAGAGGAGGCCACAGAGATGAGCAGAGGCTGCAGAGCCTCCCCTGTTGAGCCAGGCTGGGAGAGCTGGGGCTGTGCAGCCTGGAGAAGAGAAGGCTCCAGGCAGACCTCAGAGCAGCCTCCCAGTGCCTGAAGGGCTCCAGGAGAGCTGGGGAGGGACTCTGGGCAAGGGCTGGGAGTGCCAGGCTGAGGAACAATGGCTTGGAGCTGGGAGAGGAGAGACTGAGAGTGGAGAGGAGGAAGAGATCCTTGAGAGTGAGGCTGGGGAGACTCTGGCACAGGCTGCCCAGGGAGGCTGTGGCTGCCTCCTGCCTGCAGGGGTTGAGGGCCAGGCTGGATGAGGCCTGGAGACTCCCTTGGGAAGTCTTTCCTCAGCAGATCACCTTGGGAAGCCTCTCCAGGCTGGAGCTGCCATCTCTAATGCCTTCTTCCAGCCCTTGGGAAGTCTTTCCTCAGCAGATCACCTTGGGAAGCCTCTCCAGGCTGGAGCTGCCATCCCTAATGCCTTCTTCCAGCCCTTGGGAAGTCTTTCCTCAGCAGATCACCTTGGGAAGCCTCTCCAGGCTGGAGCTGCCATCCCTAATGCCTTCTTCCAGCCCTTGGGAAGTCTTTCCTCAGCAGATCACCTTGGGAAGCCTCTCCAGGCTGGAGCTGCCATCTCTAATGCCTTCTTCCAGCCCTTGGGAAGTCTTTCCTCAGCAGATCACCTTGGGAAGCCTCTCCAGGCTGGAGCTGCCATCCCTAATGCCTTCTTCCAGCCCTTGGGAAGTCTTTCCTCAGCAGATCACCTTGGGAAGCCACTCCAGGCTGGAGCTGCCATCTCTAATCCCTCCTTCCAGCCCCCAGCAGCTCCGAGGCCCGCAGCTGGTGGCAGAGATTTAGTGCTGGTGCACATTAGTGATGTCAGCACAAAAAGGCCATCTTCTCCTCTGAATAATTTATCTCCCACCCCCCTCCTCTGCATAATTTTCTTATTTCATTCTTCCTTTTTTTCCCTCTTGGCTGGTCCTGTAGATGGGAAGGCAGAGAGGCTGCTTCAGCCCTCCACCAAACCCCCACGGAGCATCCTTGCCATCAATCAATTAAAAAACACTTACCTTACACTCAAGGTGATTTATTCCTTGTTAATACAATTGTCTCACTATATCCTTCTATTATTATACCTTTAATTCCATTAGCTGTTCCCTTAATGCTCTCCTCAAAGCTGACCCCCCCCCCCCCTCCCTCCCCTCCCCCCAGCCTGGAGAGGAGGCACAGAAAAGTTCTCCTGATGGAGGCTGTGCCAATAAAACCCCTGAAGCTCTTCTCTTAAAACCCTGTAGGTCACAGGAAAGGCAGCTCCAGGGGACAGCCTCCCTGCTCCCACAGGAGAGCATGCCTTCTTCTTCTCTTTCTCCATTCGGGTGCCACTAAATGCTTAGCTGGCTCCAGGCTGTTTGGGTTTTCCTCCACCACCACCTGCTCCACGCTTCCCACAGGGCAGCTCTGCCACCAGGGCAACCCTGTGCCCAGCCCTCCTCTGAGGCATTCAGCTCTGGTGTGAATAGAAGCACAGAGCTGGCAGGGCTGGAAGGGAACCCCAAGGCTCAGCTAGCCCCAAGCCCCTGCCATGGGCAGGGACACCTCACACCACAGCAGCTTGCTCACAGCCACCTCCAGCCTGGCTGCAAACACCTCCAGCCAGGAGGCTTCCACCACCTCCCTGGGCAGCCTGGGCCAGGCTCTCACCACCCTCCTGCCCAACAACTTCTTCCTCACAGCCAAGCTCCAGCTCCCCACTTCTACTTCTGCTCCAGACCCCCAGCCCTATCACTTCTCGACACGCTCCAAAGTCCCTCCCCAGCTCTCTTGCAGCCCCCAGCTGATGCGGAGAGCAGCAGGTTCCTGACAGCTGCTCCTTTCAGCTGGTCCAGGCAGACAGAGCAATGTTTAAAGCAAGCAGCTCGGTGCCACCGCTGGGAGATTCGTTGGAGCAGGCAGACCCCTGAGGTCTGCAGGCTGCTGCCGGCTGCCTGCTCTCCGGGGCCAGCTTTGTCTTGTGGCCATCAGCACATCCCGGGGCGCTCAGGCTAATAAACAGCGGAGCCGCAGGGAGCTGTGCGCAGCCTGCCCGCGGGGCTGTGTTTAGACTGAGCTGTCCGAGCGGTGGGGGGAAAGCTTCAGATGTGTGCTGAAGAGGAAAGGCTCGGGGGAAGAGAAAGGCACTTTCTGTGCACGCAACGTGAGGCTTTCCTCTCCGATCAGGCAGCGATCAAAGGGCGTTTCTTCTGCCCCGGCAGTCATAACACAGACCGCAGGGCCGGCCCTGCCATCCCATCCCATGCTTCATTTACACCTTTGATGCTGAGCTGACTTCATGGCCCAAGCGTCTTGGCAGGGCTGCAGCACCTGCTGGCAAAGGGAAACACTGATGAAAGGCCTGAGGGCTCCTTAAAGAGACCTTGTTCGGCTCCATGGAACCACCGTGCAGGGCTCCCACGGCAGCTGCTGCTGCTCACCACCCTGCTCAAACCCTCCTCAAACCCTGCTGCCCTTCTCCCTGTGCCCTCACCCTCCTCAAGCCCTGCTGCCCCTCTGCCTGTGCCCTCACCCTCCTCAAACCCTGCTGCCCTTCTGCCCTGCTGCCCTTCTGCCTGTGCCTTCACCATCCTCAAACCCTGCTGCCCCTCTCCCTGTGCCCTCACCCTCCTCAAACCCTGCTGCCCTTCTGCCCTGCTGCCCTTCTGCCTGTGCCTTCACCATCCTCAAACCCTGCTGCCCTTCTCCCTGTGCCCTCACCCTCCTCAAACCCTGCTGCCCCTCTCCCTGTGCCCTCACCCTCCTCAAACCCTGCTGCCCCTCTGCCTGTGCCCTCACCCTCCTCAAACCCTGCTGCCCCTCTGCCTGTGCCCTCACCCTCCTCAAACCCTGCTGCCCCTCTGCCTGTGCCCTCACCCTCACCCACTACTGCACCCAAAGCAGAGTGGCCAGAGCTGGAGAGAGGGATCCTGCCCCTCTGCTCTGCTCTGGGGAGACCTCACCTGCAGGGCTGGGGCCAGAGCTGGAGCCCTCAACACAGGAGGGACCTGGACCTGATGGAAAGGGTCTGGAGAAGGCCATGAAGGTGCTCAGGGGGTTGGAGCAGCTCTGCTGTGGGCACAGGCTGAGGGAGCTGGGGGTGTTGAGCCTGCAGAAGAGAAGGCTGCAGGCAGAGCTGAGAGCAGCTCCCAGGCCCTGCAGGGGCTGCAAGCAGGCTGCAGAGGGACTGCTGCCAAAGGGCTGCAGGGACAGCCCCAGGGGCAATGGTTGGAGATGAGAGCAGAGCAGATGGAGATTGGATGTGAGGAACAAGTTCTGCCCCAGGAGGCTGCTGGAAGCCTGCAAGAGGTTGCCCAGGGAGGTGGTTGTGGCCCCCTGGCTGAAGAGCTTCCAGGGGAGGCAGAACCTAACTTTGTCCTCTTGGCCCCCAGGGCCCCTTGCTGCCCCATGCAGAGCTTGCTGCCCAGCAGCACTGCCAGCTGCTTCTCCTTGGGGCTGCTCTCCAGCAGATCCCCTCTCAACCTGTGCTGCTGCAGTTGATTTCCTGCCCAGCTGCAGGACTCTGCTCTCCACCTTGCTGAGCCTCAGCAGGTTCCTCTCTTCAGATGTGACTATTTTCAGGCCCAGACAGGGGAGGTGCAGCTGTGGAGCCTGATGAGCTAAATGCAACACATGGCTGACCTCACATGGGAGCACACAGAAGTTCAGCTTCATCCTGGTTGAGCAGCTCAGCCCTGGCACAACTCCAGCCCATTTCCTCTGCTTCTATCACCCGAGACTAGGGGAGCAGAGCCCAACTCCCCCTCTGGCTGCAGCCTCCTCTCAGGGAGCTGCAGAGAGCAAGGAGGTCTCCCTCAGCCTCCTCTGCTCCACACTCAACACCCCCAGCTCCCCCAGCTGCTCCACCAGTTCTTGCCTCGATCACTTGGAGCACAGCTAACATTGCAGGAGAGAAGGAGAGGAGAAGGGAAGGAGAGAAGGAGGGAAGGTAGCAAGGAGGGAAGGAGAGGAGGAAGGAGAGAAGGAGGGGAGGAGAGGACAGAAGAAGGGAAGGTGGCAAGGAGGGAAGGAGAGGAGGAAGGAGAGAAAGAGGGGAGGAGAGGACAGAAGAAGGGAAGGTGGCAAGGAGGGAAGGAGAGCAGGAAGGAGAGAAGGAGGGGAGGAGAGGACAGAAGAAGGGAAGGTGGCAAGGAGGGAAGGAGAGGAGGAAGGAGAGAAGGAGGGGAGGAGAGGACAGAAGAAGGGAAGGTGGCAAGGTGGGAAGGAGAGGAGGAAGGAGAGCAGGAGAGCCTGGCGGCTGTTCTTTGCACGCCAGAAGGCCTGGAGTCAGCAGCGAAGCAGTTAAGGCAGCGGAAGGCAGCGGCAGGCAGCGGCAGCCAGGTGTTTACTGAGCCATCCGCAGCTGATAGCCCCCACGGCCGGGGGCTTTTCTCTCTCTCTCTCTCTCTCTCCCTGCCCTAAAGCGCAGGCAATTGATGGGCTGACCCCGGGCCGCCATCCGCGGGGCCGGGCGGCTGCCGGCGCGGCCGCATTGATAAATTGATTCCAAACGATCGCCGCGGCGAGAAAGCAAAAGCAGGGTCATCAAAATCGCCCCCGGGCCGGCTGAGCAAATCCTGGCATTTGGCGGCGAGCGGGGCAGGGGAGGGCCCCCGGGCATGAGGCGGAATGAGCCGGCCGGCAATGACTTGGAGGAGCTCATCAGCGGCCGGCCCCCGGCCCCGCCGCCGCTCCGTGCCGCCGCATAGCGCCGCTTCATTACCGGCACCGAGCGCCGCCCGCAGCCCCCCCGGCCCGGCCCTCCCCGGGGGCCCCTCAGCTGCTTAATACCTCATCATGGGCTTCATTGAACACTTTAATCTGCGCTCGCCTGATCAATAGGATCCTGGCGTAAATTAAAAGGACGCCCGCGTGTAATCAAGCCTGCGGAAGGCTCGGTCGGAAAAGGCATCGTGCGCGGAGAGGCGCTGGGGAGGGGAGGGGAGGGGAGAAGGGAAGGACAGAAGGGAAGGGAAGGAAAGAAGAAAAGGGGAGAAGGGAAGGGGAGAAGGAAGGAAAGAAGAAAAGGGGAGAAGGGAAGGGGAGAAGGAAGGAAAGAAGAAAAGGGGAGAAGGGAAGGGGAGAAGGAAGGAAAGAAGAAAAGGGGAGAAGGGAAGGGGAGAAGGAAGGAAAGAAGAAAAGGGGAGAAGGGAAGGGGAGAAGGAAGGAAAGAAGAAAAGGGGAGAAGGGAAGGGGAGAAGGAAGGAAAGAAGAAAAGGGGAGAAGGGAAGGGGAGAAGGAAGGAAAGAAGGGAGGGGGAGAAGGGAAGGGAAGGAAAGAAGGGAAGGGGAGAAGGAATGAAAGAAGGGAGGGGGAGAAGGGAAGGAAGGAAGGAAGGAAGGAAGGAAGGAAGGAAGGAAGGAAGGAAGGAAGGAAGGAAGGAAGGAAGGAAGGAAGGAAGGGAAGGGGAGAAGGGAAGGAAGGAAAGGAAGGAAGGGAAGGGGGAGAAGGGAAGGAAAGAAGGGAAGGGGAGAAGGGAAGGAAGGAAGGGAAGGGGAGAAGGGAAGGGGAGAAGGGAGGGGGAGAAGGGAAGGAAGGAAGGGAAGGAAAGAAGGGAGGGGGAGAAGGGAAGGAAGGAAAGGAGGGAAGGAAGGAAAGGAGGGAAGGAAGGAAAGGAGGGAAGGAAGGAAAGGAAGGAAGGGAAGGGGAGAAGGGAAGGGGAGAAGGGAAGGAAAGAAGGGAAGGGGAGAAGGGAAGGGGAGAAGGGGAGGAAAGAAGGGAAGGGGAGAAGGGAAAGGGAGAAGGGGAGGAAAGAAGGGAAGGGGAGAAGGGAAAGGGAGAAGGGGAGGAAAGAAGGGAAGGGGAGAAGGGAAAGGGAGAAGGGGAGGAAAGAAGGGAAGGGGAGAAGGGGAGGAAAGAAGGGAAGGGGAGGAGGGGAGGAAATAAGGGAAGGGGAGAAGGGAAGGGAAGAAGGGAAGGAGAAAAGGGGAGACGGGAAGGGGAGAAGGGAAGGGGGGAAGGGGAGAAGGGAAGGGGAGAAGGGAAAGGGAGAAGGGGAGGAAAGAAGGGAAGGAGAGAAGGGAAGGAGGGAAGGAGTGGAGAGAAGGGGAGAAGGAGGGATGGAGGGAAGTGGGAAAGAGAGAAGGGGGAAGGGGGAAAGGAGAGAAGAAAGAGAAGGAGGGCAGGAGGGATGGAGGGAAGGAAAGAAGGAGGGAAAGAGGGAAGAAGAGAAGGAGGGAAGGGGGCTGCTGAGCTCCTCCCTCCCCTCACCCCCACCCAACCCGCAGGAGGCTCTTTGTGTGTCTCTGGATGCTGAGGCTGCCAGGCTGGGCAGGGGGAAGGGGGCAGCAGGAGGGGCAGAGGGGTAAGGGAGAGCAGCGCAGCACAGCAGCGCTCCCGGGCTGCCTGCTCGCCCTTCGGGGGGGATTTTGGGGAGGGGGAGGGTGGGAAAGGAAAATGACATTCCCCAGCTTTCTATTCCTGTGGCAAATTCAATTACTGAGGGGACTTGTTCCAGGCAGTGGAACCTCCAGGAGGCAGAGATTGAAACGCCGGCGGCTAATGGAACGGCAAATCGCGGGGAAGCTCCGGGCCGGGGCTGTCAGTCAGAGCAGGCAGCTCGCAGGGCAGCAGCAGCTTCCTCCCCGGCCCCGACCGGCAGCCCCCGGCCCGCACACCCCGCACCCCCCCTTGCCAAAAGGCAAACACCAGGCTCCAGGGCACCGCGGTCATCCTCGGGCTGGAAATCGAAACAGTCATCAGTGTCACACACTGCTTGTGCCCAAGCCTGGAGGAGCCTGAGCCAGCCTGGAAGGCAAATCCTGCCCTTTGCTGACCGGCTGAGAGAGGAGTGAGGATCAGCCCTGCCCAGCGCAGGCAGCCGCAGCCTGCTCCGGGTGCTCCCAGCCTGCACGCCCCTGGCCACTGGAGTGCAGAGGGAAATCATCCCTGGGAGGGCCAGGCAGCAGCAGAAGCTGAGGGCTGCCTGAGATATCCATTCTGGCCCCCAGGAAAGCTCTTTGTGTGTGGAGACAGGGAAAGGAGACCCAGAGGACAGCTCCAGGAAGCCCCAAGCTCCTGCAGAGCATCAGGGATGTGCAGAGCTGCCTCGGAGCTCGGCTGGCAGGAGGCTAAGTGATGGAGGCAGAAGGGAGGGTGGAGGCCAGCAGGAGCAGGGAGCTCATCCTGCCCTGTGCTCAGCACTGCTGAGGCCACAGCTTGAGTCCTGTGTCCAGCTCTGGGCTCCTGAGGTTAGGAAAGAGGTTGAGCTGCTGGAAGGTGTCCAGAGAAGGGCAACAAAGCTGGGGAGGGGTCTGGGGCACAGCCCTGTGAGGAGAGGCTGAGGGAGCTGGGGTTGCTTAGCCTGCAGAAGAGGAGGCTCAGGGGAGACCTTCTTGCTCTCTCCAACTCCCTGCAGGGAGGTTGTAGCCAGGGGGGGGTTGGTCTCTTCTGGCAGGCCCCCAGCAGCAGAACAAGAGGACACAGTCTGAAGCTGTGCCAGGGGAGGTTGAGGCTGGAGGGGAGGAGAAAGTTCTTCCCAGCAAGAGGAATTGGCCACTGGGATGAGCTGCCCAGGGAGGTGGTGGAGTCTCCATGCCTGGAGGGGTTCAGGCAAGGCTTGGCTGTGGCACTTGGAGCCAGGGTTGGGCTGTCAGGAGGGGTTGGGGATTAGGTCAGAGGTTGGGCTTGATGATCCCTGAGGTGTTTTCCAGCCTGGGTGATTCTATGACTCTGTGAAGCAGTGGCTGTGGCCCTGGGCAGCCTGCTCTAGCTGGAGCTGTCCCTGCTGCCTGCAGGGGAGGTTGCACAAGATGCCCTTGGAGGCTCCCTTCCAGCCCAGTGCACTCTGTGACTCTCTGACTCCATACCTGTCCCCTAAGCCCCTGGCCACAGCACTGCAACCTCCTGTGCTTGTCAAAGGCTCATAGGATGATTTTGGCTGCATGAGATCTCTGAGCTCACCCAGTCCAACCAGCAACCCAACCCCTCCATGGCCACCAAACCCTGGCCCCAGGTGCCATGGCCACAGCTTGCTGCAGCACCTCCAGGCATGGGGACTCCACTACCTCCCTGGGCAGCCTCTGCCAGTCCCTGACCTCTCTGGCAGCAAAGAAATTCTTCCTCCTCTCCAACCTAAGCCTCCCCTGGGACAAGTTCAGGACATTGCCTCTGCTTCTATCACCTGAGCCTGGGGAGCAGAGCCCAACCCCCCCTGGCTGCAGCCTCCTCTCAGGGAGCTGCAGAGAGCAAGGAGGTCTCCCTCAGCCTCCTCTGCTCCACACTCCCCACCCCCAGCTCCCCTCAGCTGCTCCTCCCCAGCCCTCTTCTCCACACCCTTCCCCACCTTTCTTGCCCTTCCCTGGCCCTGCTCCAGCTCCTCCAGCTCCTTCTTGCAGCCAGGAGCCCAAAGCTCAGCCCAGCCCTCAAGCTGTGGCCTCCCCAGTGCTGAGCCCAGGGGCACAATCCCTGGAAGAAAGATAAATAGTGACCCTTGGGAGAGCTGCTGCAGGCTGAGCATTTACTGCAGGAGCTCTGAGAGGAGCTGGAGCCCTCTCCTGATTTTACTGCTGATTGACTCCCTCTGCAGCTCCTGCTGCTGGGTTCAGTGATTGTTGTTGGCATCATTATAAAATGGCCTCAGTTTTATACCCTGAAAGATAAATTGAACATCCCTCAGTCGTTGTCCCTTAACCCCTGAGGCATTCAGCTGGGGGGGGGGGGGGGGGGCAATGGAGTCAGGGTCAGCCCTCCCCCCCCTTCCTGGATGTTAGCTGAGGTGTGATTGATCAGCACCCAAACAAGGGAGGGGGTTGGTGTTCTATATTGTCCCTCTGTGATGCTTCCATGCCACAGGGACATGAGAGCAGCAGAGACTCACAGAGTGGGTTGGGATGGAAGGGAGCTCAGAGCTCAGGCAGCTCCAGCCCCCTGCCGGGGGCAGGGACACCTCCCCCCAGCCCCAGCTTGCTCAGGGCCTCATCCAGCCTGGCCCTGAGCACCTCCAGGCAGGAGGCAGCCACAGCCTCCCTGGGCAGCCTGTGCCAGAGTCTCCCCAGCCTCACCCTCAACAATTTCTTCCTCCTCTCCACTCTCAGTCTCTCCTCTCCCAGCTCAAAGCCACACTCTCTCATACATCAGCCTGTTCTGGCCCTCTGAACTCTTCTTCCAGGGAGGAGCTGCAGAGAGCAAGGAGGTCTCCCTCAGCCTCCTCTGCTCCACACTCCCCACCCCCAGCTCCCTCAGCTGCTCCTCCCCAGCCCTCTTCTCCACACCCTTCCCCACCTTCCTTGCCCTTCCCTGGCCCTGCTCCAGCCTCTCAATGTCCTCCTTGCCCAAACCTGCTCCCATGGCTGGAGGTGATTCAGAGCCATGGTGCTGCAGGGGCTGCTGTGGCAGAGGCCTTGGCAGAGTTAGGCAGTGGTTGGAATCTGGGGCCTCTGAAGGTCTTTTCTAGCCACAGTGACTCTGTGATGTCTCTGTGCAAACTCAGGGCATCCTCTGGCATCCAGATTTGCAGGGCTGCCTTCTCTCAGCACTGAGCTCAGTGCTGAGCACTGTTAGACCTTGCTGCACTTCATCCCCAGCCTCAGTCCTCCACACCACACAGGAACCTTCCTGGGGCAGCCTTCTCCTCTCCAGCCTGCACAAGCCCAACTCTCTCAGGCTGTGCTCAGAGCAGAGCAGCTCCAGCCCTCTGCTCCTCCTCCTGGCCCTGCTCTAGACACCTTCCAGCAATGTTTCTGGGGACCAGCTGCTGGTGAAAGATCTTTGGGCACCCACAGGGAGACCTTTTCAGGGCTGAGTCAAAGAACCAAGGCAGGCAAGAACCAAAAGCATCTCCTCTGCAGGCAGTGCTGGTCAGGGGCTGTGTGTGCAGCCTGAGGGGCCCAAAGCTGAGGCTCTGCCAGCCCAGGGCTCAGAGGAGAAGCAAACCCTTCCCATGCTAAGCAGGCAGAGCTGGCCATGGCCTGCTGGGTTCAGGAGGGTTCAGAGCCAGCTGAGGCCATCCTGGGGCTGATGATAAATGAGTTTCCCAATGCACTGACCTGGGTGTGAGCATCTCTTTGCTTTTTGCTGAGCACTCTGGGGTGCTTCTCCTCCTCCAGCATTGATTTTCCAGTAAAGCTCAGGCTGCCTTCTGATTCCAGTAGGAATCTGCAAACCATTTGCTGTCTGATGAGCAGCCAGCAAGCCAGGGGAGCCCAGCAGCACTGCAAAGTGCTGTGTTAGCAGCTCTGAGTGCAGCCTGGAGGGCTCAGTGTCTGTCCTCTCTGTGTGTCTGTGTGCCGTGCTCCTGTGCTCACATCAACAAGGGCAGAGAACCACAGGACCACTCAACTGTATCAGTTGGAAGAGACCTCCAAGCTCAGCCAGTCCAACCCTCAACCCAACCCCACCATGGCCACCAAACCATGGCCGCAGGTGCCATGGCCACAGCTTGCTGGAACACCTCCAGGGCTGGGGACTCCACCACCTCCCTGGGCAGCTCATCCCAGTGGCCAATTCCTCTTGCTGGGAAGAACTTTCTTCTCCCCTCCAGCCTCAACCTCCCCTGGCACAGCTTGAGACTGTGTCCTCTTGTTCTGCTGCTGGGGGCCTGCCAGAAGAGACCAACCCCCCCTTGGCTACAACCTCCCTGCAGGGAGTTGGAGAGAGCAAGAAGGTCTCCCCTGAGCCTCCTCTTCTGCAGGCTAAGCAACCCCAGCTCCCTCAGCCTCTCCTCACAGGGCTGTGCCCCAGACCCCTCCCCAGCTTTGTTGCCCTTCTCTGGACACCTTCCAGCAGCTCAACCTCTTTGCTACCCCTCAGGAGCCCAGAGCTGGACACAGGACTCAAGCTGTGGCCTCAGCAGTGCTGAGCACAGGGCACAAGGACTTCCCTGCTCCTGCTGGCCACACTCTGCCTGACCCAGGCCAGGATGCCCTTGGCCTTCTTGGCCCCCTGGGCACACTGCTGCCTCCTCTTCAGCTGCTCTCCCCCAGCACCCCCAGCTCCCTCTCTGCCTGGCTGCTCTCAGCCCCTCTGCCCCCAGCTTTTGGGTGATTTTATCACTTTTAGGTGGTTTAGATTTTGACCCAGGAGTTTGAGTTATCCTTTTCAGTGGTTTAGCTTTTAACCCAGGAAACCTTTTTTCTCTTTAATCATTTTTGGTGGTCTAGTTTTTAACCCAGGCCTTTTTAAACCATTTTTGGGTGGCTTAGATCTTAACCCAGGGCCTTTTTAAAACCATTTTTGGTGACTTAGATTTTAACCCAGGTTTGGCTTTTATAATTTTTGGTGGTTTAGATCTTAACCCAGGACCTTTGAAACCATTTTCAGTGGTTTAGATTTTAACCCAGGCCTTTTTAAGCCATTTTTGGTGGCTTAGATTTTAACCCAGGTTTGCTTTTTACCATTTCAGTGGTTGATATTTTAAGCCAGGCCTTTTAGAGCCATTTTTGGTGGTTTAGATCTTAACCCAGGTTTGCTTTTTTACCATTTTTGGTGGCTTAGATTTTAACACAGGGCCTTTTAAAGCCATTTTTGGTGGCTTAGCTTTTAACCCAGGTTTGGTTTTTACCATTTTTGGTGGCTTAGATCTTAACCCAGGGCTTTTAAAACCATTTTCAGTGGCTTAGATTTTAACCCAGGCCTTTTTAAACCATTTTTGGGTGGCTTAGATCTTAACCCAGGGCCTTTTAAAACCATTTTTGGTGGCTTAGATTTTAACCCAGGTTTGGCTTTTATCATTTTTGGTGGTTTAGATCTCAACCCAGGGCCTTTTAAAACCATTTTTGGTGGCTTAGATTTTAACCCAGGGCTTCTTTAATCATTTTTGGTAGCTCAGATTTTAACTCAGATTTAGTTTTTTATCATTTTTGGTGGTTTAGACTTTAACCCAGGGCCTTTTAAAGCCAATTTTGGTGGCTTAGATTTTGACCCAGGTTTGCTTTTTACCATTTTGGGTGGCTTAGATTTTAACCCAGGGCTTTTTTAAACAATTTTCAGTGGCTTAGATCTTAACCCAGGGCTTTTAAAACCATTTTCAGTGGTCTAGATTTTAACCCAGGCCTTTTAAAGCCCTTTTTGGTGGCTTAGATTTTGACCCAGGTTTACTTTTTACCATTTTGGGTGGTTTAGATCTTAACCCAGGACCTTTTAAACCATTTTCAGTGGTTTAGATTTTAACCCAGGCCTTTTTAAGCCATTTTTGGCGGCTTAGATTTTGACCTAGGCCTTTTCAAACCATTTTTGGTGGCTTAGATCTTAACCCAGGTTTGGTTTTTATCATTTTTTGGTGCTTTAGACTTTAACCCAGGGCCTTTTTAAGCCATTTTTGGTGGTTTATATCTTAACCCAGGGCTTTTCTAATCATTTGTGAGTGGTTTAGATTCAACCCAGGCCTTTTAAAAGCCATTTTTGGTGGCTTAGATTTTAATCCAGGTTTGGTTTTTACCATTTTTGGTGGTTTAGATCTTAACCCAGGGCTTTTTAAACCATTTTCAGTGGCTTAGATTTTAACCCAGGGCTTCTTTAATCATTTTTGGTAGTTCAGATTTTGAATCAGATTTGGTTTTTTATCACTTTTGGTGGTTTAGACTTTAACCCAGGGTCTTTTAAAGCCATTTTTGGTGGCTTAGATTTTGACCCAGGTTTGCTTTTTTATCGTTTTTGGTGGTTTAGATCTTAACCCAGGCTTGCTTTTTACCATTTTGGGTGGCTTAGATCTTAACCCAGGGCTTTTAAAACCATTTTCAGTGGTTTAGATTTTAACCCAGGCCTTTTTCAACCATTTTTGGTGGCTTAGATCTTAACCCAGGACCTTGTAAACCATTTTCAGTGGTTTAGATTTTAACCCAGGCCTTTTAAAGCCATTTTTGGTGGCTTAGATTTTAACCCAGGCCTTTTAAAGCCATTTTTGGTGGCTTAGATTTTGACCCAGGCCTTTTCAAACCATTTTTGGTGGCTTAGATCTTAACCCAGGTTTGGTTTTTACCATTTTTTGGTGCTTTAGACTGTAACCCAGGGCCTTTTTAAGCCATTTTTGGTGGTTTAGATCTTAACCCAGGGCTTTTCAAACCATTTGTGAGTGGTTTAGATTCAACCCAGGCCTTTTTAAGCCATTTTTGGTGGCTTAGATTTTAACCCAGGTTTGCTTTTTATCATTTTTTGGTGCTTTAGACTTTAACCCAGGGCCTTTTTAAAGCCATTTTTGGTGGCTTAGATTTTGACCCAGGTTTGCTTTTTTATCATTTTTGGTGGTTTAGGTCTTAACCCAGGTTTGGTTTTTACCATTTCAGTGGTTTAGATTTTAAGCCAGGCCTTTTAAAGCCATTTTTGGTGGTTTAGATCTTAACCCAGGGCATTTTAATCCTTTTTGGTGGCTTAGATTTTTAACCCAGGGCTTCTTTTTAACCATTTTTTAGTGGGTTTTATATATATATATATATTAATAGATAGATAGATTATATCACAGTATCACAGTATCACTTAGGTTGGAAAGGACCTCGAGGATCATCGAGTCCAACCTATCAACACAGACCCCCATGACTAGACCATGGCACCAAGTGCCACATCCAATCTCCCCTTAAATATATACACATAAAAAATATGTATTTTATATATATATATATATAATTTGGGGTGCTTTTTGTAATGATTTTTATTCCCCATGCCCCCAACTCCCCTTCTTCCCCTTTCTCATCTCCCTTCCCGTGGCTATTTCCCTGCACCCAGCTCCAGCAGCGCTGCCTCCGGCTGCTTTAATTCAGCCGTAGGTGCCCGGGGGGGGGGGACTCTAAGGCTCCGCTGGAGTGGCAGGCAGGGATCTTCCCTGTCCAAACAGCCAAGTGTTTAAGTAATGAGGAGTGCCACTCGAGGGGGAGGACGGGCAGGGGGGCTGTCAATAGCCGGGTGTCGGCAGCGCATCCTTCCTCCTCCTAATCACAGGGATTGTACGGGGAGGGGGGGGACGGACGGGCAGGGGGAGAGGGAAAGGAAATGAAAGGCAATCTGCCGGCAACAATGCGACTTCATTTAACCCGAGCAGAGCGGCAGGCAGCGATCTCATCCCTCGCTGGCACTGCGCTGTCACAACAGCTTCTCATTTGCCGCCGCCGCCAATTTCCTCCCCCGCTGAAAAGCCGGCGGCCGCCAGTCAATAGACGAGAAATTGCCCTTGGAAATGGGATCGTCTTAACTAAAGCCTTGCCTGGGCGGTTTGTCCTCTTCCCCCTCCCCAGGAGGCCTGAGCCATCGCTCCCACCCCCCGCTCCCTTTCCCTTTAATAATTTGTATGTTTAGGTGTTTGGTCAATTTACTTCCCGCCGGCGATGGCTCGGAGCCAGCAGCAGCCATCGGCTGCGGGCGACAAAAAGCCCCCGCCGCAGACTCCCGGCTGGCTGACAGGGGATGGAGGCAGCCTGCCTGCCTCTGCCGAGCCCCTGCCTGCCTCTGCCGAGCCCCTGCCCTCCTCTGCCGAGCCCCTGCCCGCCTCTGCCGAGCCCCTGCCCGCCTCTGCCGAGCCCCTGCCCGCCTCTGCCGAGCCTCTGCCTGCCTCTGCCGAGCCCCTGCCCACCTCTGCCGAGCCCCTGCCCTCCTCTGCCGAGTCCCTGCCCGCCTCTGCCGAGCCCCTGCCTGCCTCTGCTGAGCCCCTGCCCTCCTCTGCCGAGCCCCTGCCCTCCTCTGCCGAGCCCCTGCCCGCCTCTGCTGAGCCCCTGCCCGTCTCTGCCGAGCCCCTGCCTGCTTCTGCCGAGCCCCTGCCCTCCTCTGCCGAGCCCCTGCCCGCCTCTGCTGAGCCCCTGCCCGTCTCTGCCGAGCCCCTGCCTGCTTCTGCCGAGCCCCTGCCCGCCTCTGCCGAGCCCCTGCCCGCCTCTGCCGAGCCCCTGCCCGCCTCTGCCGAGCCCCTGCCCGTCTCTGCCGAGCCCCTGCCTGCTTCTGCCGAGCCCCTGCCTGCCTCTGCTGAGCCCCTGCCCTCCTCTGCCGAGCCCCTGCCCGCCTCTGCTGAGCCCCTGCCTGCCTCTGCTGAGCCCCTGCCCTCCTCTGCCGAGCCCCTGCCCTCCTCTGCCGAGCCCCTGCCCTCCTCTGCCGAGCCCCTGCCTGCCTCTGCTGAGCCCCTGCCCTCCTCTGCCGAGCCCCTGCCCACCTCTGCCGAGCCCCTGCCTGCCTCTGCTGAGCCCCTGCCCGTCTCTGCCGAGCCCCTGCCTGCTTCTGCCGAGCCCCTGCCCGCCTCTGCTGAGCCCCTGCCCGCCTCTGCCGAGCCCCTGCCCGCCTCTGCTGAGCCCCTGCCCGTCTCTGCCGAGCCCCTGCCTGCCTCTGCTGAGCCCCTGCCTGCCTCTGCCGAGCCCCTGCCCGTCTCTGCCGAGCCCCTGCCCGCCTCTGCCGAGCCCCTGCCTGCCTCTGCCGAGCCCCTGCCTGCCTCTGCCGAGCCCCTGCCCGCTTCTGCCGAGCCCCCTGCCCACCTCTGCCGAGCCCCTGACCCTCTCCTCAGCTCGGGGAGCCTCTCACAGACCTCAGCTGGGGATTCAGAGTCACAGAATGGTCAGGGAAGGGGACCCTGTGCCCTCACCCTCCTCAAACCCTGCTGCCCCTCTCCCTGTGCCCTCACCCTCCTCAAACCCTGCTGCCCTTCTGCCTGTGCCCTCACCCTCCTCAAACCCTGCTGCCCCTCTCCCTGTGCCCTCACCCTCCTCAAACCCTGCTGCCCTTCTCCCTGTGCCCTCACCCTCCTCAAACTCTGCTGCCCCTCTCCCTGTGCCCTCACCCTCCTCAAGCCCTGCTGCCCTTCTCCCTGTGCCCTCACCCTCCTCAAACCCTGCTGCCCTTCTCCCTGTGCCCTCACCCTCCTCAACCCTGCTGCCCTTCTGCCTGTGCCCTCACCCTGCTCA
>NW_027142538.1:509602-560077 GCF_026170545.1 Melanerpes formicivorus
TCCTGAGGGTGTCCCTGGGCCCAGCTCTGCAGCCTGTGCAGGTCCCTCTGGATGGATCCTTGCCTCCAGCTGCAGCACACAGCTGGGGTGCCACCAGCAGCCCCTGCTGAGGCTGCCACTCAGTGCCACTGTGCCTGGCACTTCAGGGGAAGCACAGAGGGCCTCAGCTGTGTGGGCAGCAGGAGACAGCTGGGCTGGGCTGTGCTGCTTGCTGGAGTGAGGAAGGTGAAGTTTAACGAGCCAAAAGAATCCCAGAGTGGCTCAGGCTGGAAGGGAGCTCAGAGCTCATCTGCTCCAACCCCCTGCCAGGGGCAGGGACACCTCCCACCAGCCCCCAGCTTGCTCAGGGCCTCATCCAGCCTGGCCTTGAACCCCTCCAGGCAGGAGGCAGCCACAGCCCTCCCTGGGCAGCCTGGGCCAGAGCCTCAGCTCCCTCCTGCTCAAGAGCTTCTTCCTCAGCCCCACTCTAACCCTGCTCTGCCTCAGCTCCAAAACCCTTCCCCCTGGGCCTGGCTCAGACCCCCTCAGGAGCAGTTCCTCTGCAGCCTTCCTGCAGGATCCCCTTCAGCTCCTGGCAGCAGCTCTGAGGGTCCCCCTGGAGCCTTCTCCTCTGCAGGCTGCACAGCCCCAGCTCCCTCAGCCTGTGCTCCCAGCAGAGCTGCTCCAGCCCTGCCAGCATCTCTGTGGCCTCCCTCTGGGCTCTATCCAAATCCCTTGAAGAGAAGCTGGGAGAATAAAAGCAGAGGGAAAGCTCTGGGGAAGTTGGGGAAGGGAAACAGTGTTGGGAAGCCAACCCACCCCAAACCCAACCCAAAGCTCAGGGGCAGATTTGGAAGTGAAAACAGTGTTGGACTCCCACCCACCCCAACCCAAACCCCAACCCACCCAACCCAATCCAACCAACCCAACCCAATCCAACCCAACCCAATGCAACCCAACCCAACTCAAACCAATCCCAACCCCAAACCAATCCCAACCCAAACAACCCAAACCAAATCCAACCCAACCCAAACCCAAACCCAACCCAAACCCAACCAAACAACCCTCAACAACACAAACCCAACCGACCCTCAACAACCAAACCCAACCAACCTTCAACAACCAAACCCAACCAACCAACCCCTAATAACCCAAACCCAACCAACCCTCACAACCCAAACCAACCACCCCTAATAACTCAAACCCAACCAACCCCAACCCAAACCCAACCAACCCTCAACAACCCAAACCCAACCAATCAACCACTAATAACCCAAACCCAACCAACCCTCAACAACCCAAACCCAACCAAACAATCCTAATAACCCAAACTCAGCCAACCCTCAACAACCCAAACCCAACCAACCCTCAACAACCCCAACACCCAACAACCCCCAACCAACCCAAACCCAACCAACCCTCAACAACCCAACCCACACCCAACCCACCCCAACAACCCTCAACAACCCCCAACCCAACCAACCCCTAATAACCCAAACTCAACAACCCTCAACAGCCCAAACTCAACCAACCCTCAACAACCCAAACTCAACCAACCAACCCCTAACAACCCAACTCAACCAACCCTCACAACCCAAACCCAACCAACCAACCACTAATAACCCAAACCCAAACAACCCTCAACAACCCAACCCAACCAACCCTTAATAACCCAAACTCAACAACCCTCAACAACCCAAACCCAACCAACCCTCAACAACCCAAACTCAACCAACCCTCAACAACCCAAACCCAACCAACCAACCCCTAATAACCCAAACTCAACAACCCTCAACAACCCAAACTCAGCCAACCCTCAAACAACCCAAACTCAACCAACCAACCCCTAACAACCCAATCCCAACCAACCCTCAACAACCCAAACCCAACCACTCCTCAACAACACAAACCCAACCAACCCAAACCCAACCAATCAACCCCTAATAATCCAAACCAAACCAACCAACCCACAACAAACCAAACCAACCAACCCTCAACAACCCAAACCCAACCACTCCTCAACAACCCAATCCCAACCAACCCTCAACAACCAAACCCACACCCAACCCAAACCAACCCAAATCCCAAACCAACCCAAACCCAAACCCAACCCAACCCAAACCCCAACCAACCCAAACCCAACCAACCCTCAACAACCCAAACTCAACCACTTTCCAGGTTATCTATCTTTATTTGCTCCAGCCAGAGGGGCCAGGCCAAAACAGCCCAGAAAGCTGAGGGCAGAGGGCTGGCTGCTGATTGACTTCACTCTGGGGGTGAAAATGAAGCCACCTTAATGTGTGTGCTGTGGAGCTGCCTGAGCCTCATCTCAGCCTGCTCTGGCTGTAAGGTCACACAGTCACACAATGGCTCAGCTGGAAGGGACCTCAGAGGTCATCTAACCAGCCCCCTGCCATGGGCAGGGACACCTCCCCCCAGCCCCAGCTTGCTCAGGGCCTCATCCAGCCTGGTCCTCAACCCCTGCAGGCAGGAGGCAGCCACAGCCTCCCTGGGCAGCCTGGGCCAGAGTCTCCCCAGCCTCACTCTCAAGGATCTCTTCCTCCTCTCCACTCTCAGTCTCTCCTCTCCCAGCTCCAAGCCATTGTTCCTCAGCCTGGCACTCCCAGCCCTTGCCCAGAGTCCCTCCCCAGCTCTCCTGGAGCCCTTCAGGCATTGGAAGCTGCTCTGAGCTCTGCCTGCAGACTTATTCTCTCCAGGCTGCACAGCCCCAGCTCTCCCAGCCTGGCCCCACAGGGGAGGTTCTGCAGCCTCTGCTCCTCTCTGTGGCCTCCTCTGGAGCCTCTCCAGCAGCTCCAGGTCCTTGTGCTGGGGCCCCAGAGCTGGAGACAGTGCTGCAGGTGGGGGCTGAGCAGAGCAGAGCAGAGGGGCAGAATCCCCTCCCTGTGCTGCTGCTCTCCCTGCTCTGGCTGCAGCTCAGCACTCAGCTGCCTCTGGGCTGCCAGGGACCACTGCTGGCTCCTGGGCACTTTGGCACCACCTGACCCCCCCAAGGCCTTCTCCCCCAGGCTGCTCCTGAGCCACTCCTCACCCAGCCTGGAGCTGTGCTGCTCATTTTCCTGACCTCTTCCTACAGCCTTCTTCCTAGGAAGGGCCTCAAGGCACACTCAGCACTGGACCTGTCTCTGCCACCTCCAACCAGGAGCCTGCCCAGGAAACTCCCCAAGCTGCTGATGGAGCTTTTGTGCCCCTGGCTGTCACTCCCAGCTGGCAGCAGTGTTCCAGGCATCTCCTGAGGCTGCCTCTCCCACATCACTTTGCACCATCCAACCCTCAAGAGTTTGATGCCTGTAGAGAGCTGTCACTAACTCAGTGCCATCTCTACCCCTTCACACTACCACCCAGCTGTGGGGAAGGTCTTTAAGGCCACTTCCACCTCACCTGGAGGAGAAACTTCTTTGGGGTGAGGCTGCTGGAGCCTGGAGCAGGCTGCCAGAGAGGTTGTGGAGTCTCCTGCTCTGGAGAGCTTCCAACCCCCCCTGGGTGCGCTCTGGGTGTCCTGCCCTGGGTGCCCTGCTCTGGCAGGGGGTTGGAGTGGATGATCCCAGGCTCAGAGGGTGTTAGGGCTTGGAAGGGAGCCCTGGAGAGCTCCCAGTGGCAGCCCCCTGGCAGAGCAGGAGCAGAGGATCCAGCCCAGGGCACACAGAACACATCCAGCCAGGGCTGCAAAGGCTCCACAGAAGGAGACTCCACAACCTCTCTGGGCAGCCTGCTCCAGGCCTCTGGCAGCCTCCCAGCCAACAAGTTCCTCCTGAGGCTGAGCTGCAACCTCCTGGGCTGCACTTTCCATCCCTTGCCCCTTGGCCTGTGCCAGGGCCCAGTGAGCAGAGGCTGTCCCTGTGCCTCCCTTCCTGCCCCCAGCCCTCAGCTCTTGAGAGACATTGCTCAGCTCCCTCTCAGCCTTCTCCTCTCCACACTCAGCACCCCCAGGGCTCTCAGCCTCTCCTCCCCAGGCACTGCTGCAGTCCCTTCAGCAGCCTTGCAGCCTGCCTTGGCCTCTCTGCAGCAGCTCCCTGTCCCTCCTGAGCTGGGCAGCCCAGGGCTGGATGCAATCCTCCAGGGGAGGTCTCAGCAGGGCAGAGCAGAGCAGAGGGGGAGCAGAACCTCCCTGGCCCTGCTGGATGCCCCCCAGGACCCCCTTGGCCTTCTTGGCCCCCAGGGCCCCTTGCTGCCCCATGCAGAGCTTGCTGCCCAGCAGCACTGCCAGCTGCTCCTCCTTGGGGCTGCTCTGCAGCAGATCCCCTCCCAGGCTGTGCTGCTGCAGCTGCAGGACTCTGCTCTGCTCCTGCCTGAGCCTCAGCAGCTTCCTCCCTGCCCAGCTCTCAGCCTGCTCACCTTGCACAGAGCAGTGCTGAGGGACTCAGAGAGACTTCCAGTGACCCAGGCTGAGCTGTCCTGAGCAGAGCTGAGACTTCTTGGCCTGGCCTGAGCCATGGAGATGTTTGTTCACTGCCATTGCTAGGAAGTGTCTCCCCTCTGCCTTCTCCTCTCCACACTCAGCACCCCCAGGATGATCTCCAGAGCTCCCACAGGGCTTGGGCAGTGCTGCTGCCAGTGGCCCAGGCTGGAGAGCATCATTTGGAAGGGATCAGAGGGAGCCTTGCTTGGCAGCAAACCACCTGGGGCTCCCCAGCCCCCCAGCCCCCAGGGGATTTTGCCTCCCTAGGTGTGTTGAGCACTCAGAGAGGAGACAGAGCTCCTCCACAGCTCCTGGCTGAGGCTTTGCTGTCGGTGAAGCCTTCCCTGGGAGCCAGCAGCAGGAGCAGAGTGCCTGCAGGCAGGTGGGGAGCCCCCAGGCTTTTACAGCTTGGCTGCTTGGGAAGCTGCACAATTACCCTGCCAGGGAGCATTAGCAGCAGACAATTAACCAGGTTATTGATTGACTGAGAGAGCCCTCTCAGGGTGACTTCATCAGGAAATCTGCTGATGCTGGGGCCATAACTGCACTCCTTGGCCACACCAAGCCCTCCTTCCCCAGCTGGGAAGGTCTCTCTCACCTTGAGAGAGGCTGCCTGGCCTTCACATGGCACAGCCTGGGTGCTTCCAGGCATCCACAGGGAGCTCTCAGCAACCACTTCCAGTGGCAGCCCCAGAACCCCCCCAGGGCAAGCTGAGGCTCAGAATGCACAGCACCACCCCATGGCCCCAGGCTGCCTGCCTCCCACCAGGGCAGGGCAGTGCCAGCCTCAGCCTCAGCTGCAGCCCAGCAGCCTGAGTGTGGCCCCAGGGGCTGCAGGGGAGCTGCCTCAGCTGGGGAGGGGACACTGAACTGGGGGGCAGAGTTGAGCTGCTGGAGGGGAGGAAGGCTCTGCAGGCAGCAGGCTCCAGGCAGCAGCAGCAGTGTGCAGCTGGCACCAAGCTGAGTGGTGCTGTCCATGGGCCAGAGGCACAGGAGGGCATCTCAGGAATGCCCCAAGTGGCACCCAGCTGGAGAGGGGCAGCTGAGGGAGCTGGGGATGCTGGCTGTGCAGGAGAGGAGGCTGAAGGTGGCAGAGTTGAGCTGCTGGAGGGGAGGAAGGCTCTGCAGAGGCTCCTGGGCAGGCTGCAGCCAGGGCTGAGCTCAGCTGCAGGAGGCTGAAGAAGGCCAAGGGCTGGGTCCTGAGCCTGGGGCACAGCCACCCCAGGAAGGCTCCAGGCTGGGGGCAGAGGGGCTGGAAAGTGCCCAGCAGAGCAAGGCCTGGGGGGTGCTGGGTGGCAGCAGCTGGAGAGGAGGCAGGGGGTGGGCAGGGGGGCAAGAAGGGCAGCAGCAGCCTGGGCTGGAGCAGCAATGGTTGGGCAGCAGGAGCAGGGCAGGGATTGTGCCCCTGGGCTCAGCACTGGGGAGGCCACAGCTTGAGGGCTGGCTTGAGCTTTGGGCTCCTGGCTGCAAGAAGGAGCTGGAGGAGCTGGAGCAGGGCCAGGGAAGGGCAAGGAAGGTGGGGAAGGGTGTGGAGAAGAGGGCTGGGGAGGAGCAGCTGAGGGAGCTGGGGGTGGGGAGTGTGGAGCAGAGGAGGCTGAGGGAGACCTCCTTGCTCTCTGCAGCTCCCTGAGAGGAGGCTGCAGCCAGGGGGGGTTGGGCTCTGCTCCCTGCTGCCAGGGGCTGCCAGAGCAGTTGGCATTGCAGGGTCAGGGCCTGGCCTGGATGACCTTCAAGCTCCTTCCCAGCCAAACCCCTTCTGTGACTCTGTTCCATGCTGCTTCCTCCACCTCCCTCCAGAGCAGGGCTCAGCTGGCAGGGTGAGGGCTGAGCCCCCAGCCAGCAGCTCTCCCAGCACCCTGCCCTGATGGCAGCCACTGCAGCTTCAGCCCTGCTGGGAAGGCAGAGGGGAGACACTTCCTAGCAATGGCAGTGAACAAACATCTCCATGGCTCAGGCCAGGCCAAGAAGTCTCAGCTCTGCTCAGGACAGCTCAGCCTGGGTCACTGGAAGTCTCTCTGAGTCCCTCAGCACTGCTCTGTGCAAGGTGAGCAGGCTGAGAGCTGGGCAGGGAGGAAGCTGCTGAGGCTCAGGCAGGAGCAGAGCAGAGTCCTGCAGCTGCAGCAGCACAGCCTGGGAGGGGATCTGCTGCAGAGCAGCCCCAAGGAGGAGCAGCTGGCAGTGCTGCTGGGCAGCAAGCTCTGCATGGGGCAGCAAGGGGCCCTGGGGGCCAAGAAGGCCAAGGGGGTCCTGGGGGGCATCCAGCAGGGCCAGGGAGGTTCTGCTCCCCCTCTGCTCTGCCCTGCCCTGCTGAGACCTCCCCTGGAGGATTGCATCCAGCCCTGGGCTGCCCAGCTCAGGAGGGACAGGGAGCTGCTGCAGAGAGGCCAAGGCAGGCTGCAAGGCTGCTGAAGGGACTGCAGCAGTGCCTGGGGAGGAGAGGCTGAGAGCCCTGGGGGTGCTGAGTGTGGAGAGGAGAAGGCTGAGAGGGAGCTGAGCAATGTCTCTCAAGAGCTGAGGGCTGGGGGGCAGGAAGGGAGGCACAGGGACAGCCTCTGCTCACTGGGCCCTGGCACAGGCCAAGGGGCAAGGGATGGAAAGTGCAGCCCAGGAGGTTGCAGCTCAGCCTCAGGAGGAACTTCTTGGCTGGGAGGCTGCCAGAGGCCTGGAGCAGGCTGCCCAGAGAGGTTGTGGAGTCTCCTACAAGGATGCTGAAGGGCCTGGGGCACTGCCTGGTGAGGAGAGGCTGGAACTGGAGCAGCTTTAAGCCATTCTAGGATTCTCCTGCAATGATTTCACACCAAAATGAAGCTCTTGGATCCTCCTCTTCCCCAGGACCTCGTGGCCAGGGCACACATCTGGGTGGAAGGATGTCTCCTGTTCAGCAGAGGAGGATGAGGAAGCTCAGCTCTGCCTTCAGGCCAGCAGCTGCAGGCTGGGAGAGCTTCAGAGCAAGGCAGAGTCACAGAATTGGTTGGGTTGGAAAAGGCCTCCAAGGGCACCCAGTCCAGCCCCAACCCAGCCCCTCCATGGCCACCAAGCCCTGGCCCCAGCTGCCATGGGCACAGCTTGCTGCAGCACCTCCAGCCATGGGGACTGCACCACCGCCCTGGGCAGCCTCTGCCAGTCCCTGACCACTCTGGCAGCAGAGAGATTCTTCCTCCTCTCCAACCTAAGCCTCCCCTGGGACAACTCTTCCTGCTGCTCCCCAGGGCCCTTTGCTGTCCCCTGCAGACCTTGCTGCCCAGCAGCACTCCAAGCTCTTCCTCCCTGGAGCTGCTCTGCAGCAGGGCAGCCTCTAACCTGTCCTGGGGCTGCTGTGCCTCCCCGCCAGGGGCAGGGATGAGCATCCAACCCCCTCCCTGGGCAGCCTGGGCCAGGCTTGCAGAGCCCTTGCAGGGAAGAAGTTTCTTCTCCTCTCCAAGCTAAGCCTCCCCTGGGGCAGCCTGAGGCCATTGCCTCTCCTCCTGGCCCTTGTTCCTAGGGAGCAGAGCCCAACCCCCCCTGGCTGCAGCCTCCTCTCAGGGAGCTGCAGAGAGCAAGGAGGTCTCCCTCAGCCTCCTCTGCTCCACACTCCCCACCCCCAGCTCCCTCAGCTGCTCCTCCCCAGCCCTCTTCTCCACACCCTTCCCCACCTTCCTTGCCCTTCCCTGGCCCTGCTCCAGCTCCTCCAGGTCCTTCTTGCAGCCAGGAGCCCAAAGCTCAAGCCAGCCCTCAAGCTGTGGCCTCCCCAGTGCTGAGCCCAGGGGCACAATCCCTGCCCTGCTCCTGGGGGTGAGGATCCCTCAGCCCTGCTCTCCCTTTCCTGCTTCCCTTGGCTGCCAGCTGCCTCCTGGCTGCCCCTGCTCTGCCTCCCAGCAAAGTGGTTGTTAGTGCAGGAGCTGCAGTGCAGCCCCAGCTCCGGGGGGGTCACATTCTGAGGGAGATTTTATGGCCCTGGTGAAACCTTAGCCCCATCCCTGCCGACTGCATGGGGCAGGGGAAGAGCCTCGCAGTGCTTAGCCCGGGGGGGATTGGTGCCTCACCTTCCAGGCAGAGAGAGAGCCTTTCCTCTGCTGGGGGAAGCAGCTCTCACTCTCTCTGCTCTCTCTTCCCCACAGTGCCTCCTCTTTGAGGAGAGCATCAGCAGGGGACATGAAGCAAGGCCTCCAGCACTTATGGAGTGAAGCTGTAGCAAAGAAACTACAGAGAGGGCAGAGGAGAGAGGAGGCTGGCTCGGGGAGAAGGGAGGGGGAAAAGCTTTCACCTCCTGGCTGCTTGGATCCTAAAGGGAACAGCTCCTGCCAGCTGGGGGTGCTGGGGTGGTGCTGGGGTGGTGCTGGGGTGGTGCTGGGATGGAGCTGGGATGGAGCTGGGGTGGTGCTGGGATGGTGCTGGGATGGAGCTGGGGTGGAGCTGGGGTGGTGCTGAGATGGTGCTGGGGTGGTGCTGGTGGTGCTGGGATGGTGCTGATGAAGCTGGGTGGTGCTGGTAGAGGTGGGGGCATGCTGGTGTGCTGGGGTGGTGCTGAGCCAGCCTGGTGTCCCCTGCAGGGGTGGTGCTGCTGCCCCAGTGCCCTGCACAGAGCAGTGCTGAAGCTGTTCAGGAGAGCTGGCTCCAGGCCTGGGCTGGGGGCAGCCTCACTGCTGGCAGGAGGAGAGGGAGCAGGCAGAGCCTTCCTCCCCTGCAGCACATCCAAGTGCCAGGGGCTACAGCTCGGCCACAGCAACCCCAGGCAGTGCCACAGGCTGGGGGCAGAGGGGCTGAGAGCAGCCAGGCAGAGAGGGAGCTGGGGGTGCTAGGGGAGAGCAGCTGAAGAGGAGGCAGCAGTGTGCCCAGGGGGCCAAGAAGGCCAAGGGCATCCTGGCCTGGGTCAGGCAGAGTGTGGCCAGCAGGAGCAGGGAAGTCCTTGTGCCCTGTGCTCAGCACTGCTGAGGCCACAGCTTGAGTCCTGTGTCCAGCTCTGGGCTCCTGAGGGTAGGAAAGAGGTTGAGCTGCTGGAAGGTGTCCAAAGAAGGGCAACAAAGCTGGGGAGGGGTCTGGGGCACAGCCCTGTGAGGAGAGGCTGAGGGAGCTGGGGTTGCTTAGCCTGGAGAAGAGGAGGCTCAGGGGAGACCTTCTTGCTCTCTCCAACTCCCTGCAGGGAGGCTGTAGGCAGGGGGGTTGGTCTCTTCTGCCAGGCCCCCAGCAGCAGAACAAGAGGACACAGTCTCAAGCTGTGCCAGGGGAGGTTGAGGCTGGAGGGGAGGAGAAAGTTCTTCCCAGCAAGAGGAATTGGCCACTGGGATGAGCTGCCCAGGGAGGTGGTGGAGTCCCCATCCCTGGAGGGGTTCAGGAAGAGCCTGGCTGAGGCCCTTGGAGCCATGGTTGAGTTGCTCAGATGGTGCTGGGGGAGAGTTTGGACTGGATGAGCTCTGAGGCCTTTTCCAGCCTGGTCTGGTCTATTCTATTCTATTCTATTCTATTCTATTCTATTCTATTCTATTCTATTCTATTCTATTCTATTCTATTCAACAAGGCACAGAGGCTGCAGAGCTGGCCCCAGAGCTGCAGCTGTGGGCTCAGCAGAGTGGAGCAGAGGGGCAGAATCCCCTCCCTGGCCCTGCTGGCCACACTTCTCTTGCTGCAGCCCAGGCTCTGCTTGGCTCTCTGGGCTGCAAGTGCTCCCTGCTGGCTCCTGCTGAGCTTCTCCTCCCCCAGCACCCCCAAGGCCTTTCCTTCAGAGCTTCCTCCAAGCATGGAAGGGTTGAAAGCTGCTGGGCAGCAAGGTCTGCAGGGAACAGCAAAGGGCCCTGGGGGCCAAGAGAGCCAATGGGGGCCTGGGGGGCAGCAGGAAGAGTGTGGCCAGCAGGGCTGGGGAGGTTCTGCTCCCCCTCTGCTCTGCTCTGCCCTGCTGAGCCCACAGCTGCAATCCTGTGCCCAGCTCTGGGCTCCCCAGGTGCAGAGAGACAGAGAGCTGCTGGGGAGAGCCCAAGGGAGAGGCAGGAGGAGGAGTTGGGGACCTGAGCATCTGCCCTGTGGAGAGAGGCTGAGAGCCCTGGGGGTGGTTAGCCTGGAGAGGAGAAGGCTGAGAGGGATCTGATCAATGCCTCTCAATAGCTGAGGGCTGGGGGGCAAGGGGAGGAGGCCAAGCTCTGCTGGGTGGTGCTCAGGAGTCACCCAAGGAGCAATGGACACAAAGTGGAGCAGAGAAGGTTTCAGCTGAGCAGGAGGAGAAACTTCCTTGGTGTGAGGCTGCTGGAGCCTGGAGCAGGCTGCCAGAGAGGTTGTGGAGTCTCCTGCTCTGGAGAGCTTCCACCCCCCCCCGGGTGTGCTCTGGGTGCCCTGCCCTGGCTGGGTGAGCTCTGGAGGTCCCTCCCAGCCTCTAATGTTCTGTGATGCTGTGAAGGGTGAAGGCTGCTCCCAGCCCAGGCTGAGGTGCCCTGGCCTGCAGCAGGCAGCAGGCAGGAGGCAGGAGGCAGCAGGCAGGAGGCAGGAGGCAGCAGGCAGGAGGCAGGAGGCAGCAGGCAGCAGGCTCCAGGCAGGAGGCAGCAGGGTACAGGCAGGAGGCAGCAGGCAGGAGGCAGCAGGCAGGAGGCATCAGGCAACAGGCAGCAGGCAGGAGGCAGCAGGCAGCAGGCAGGAGGCAGGAGGCAGGAGGCAGGAGGCAGGAGGCAGCAGGCAACAGGCAACAGGCAGCAGGCAGGAGGCAGCAGGCAGGAGGCAGCAGACTGCAGGCAGCACGCAGCAGGGTACAGGCAGGAGGCAGCAGGCAGGAGGCAGGAGGCATCAGGCAACAGGCAACAGGCAGCAGGCAGGAGGCAGCAGGCAGGAGGCAGCAGGGTACAGGCAGGAGGCAGCAGGCAGCAGGCAGCAGACTCCAGGTAGGAGGCAGGAGGCAGGAGGCAGCAGGCAGCAAGCAGCAGGCAGGAGGCAGGAGGCAGGAGGCAGCAGGCAGCAGGCAGCAGGCAGCAGGCAGGAGGCAGGAGGCAGGAGGCAGCAGGCAGCAGGCAGCAGGCTCCAAGCAGCAGGCTGCAGGCAGCAGGCAGCAGACAGGAGGCAGCAGGCAGCAGGCAGCAGGCAGGAGGCAGGAGGCAGGAGACAGGAGGCAGCAGGCAGGAGGCAGCAGGCAACAGGCTGCAGGCAGCAGGCAGCAGGCTCCAGGGAGGAGGCAGCAGGCTGCAGGCAGCAGGCAGCAGGCAGGAGGCAGCAGGCAGGAGGCTGCAGGCATTGGCAGAGCTGTGCCCGGGGGGGCTCTGGGGGGTCTCTGCCACGCTCCATTTCCCCCGGGCCAGGCGCTGCAGCCCGATGGCTGCACAGCCAATTTCCTTCAGCTGCCTTCTCCATCCATCACCCCCTCCCCTCCCCCATCCATCACCCCCCTCCCCTCCCCCATCCATCACCCCCCTCCCCCCATCCATCATCCCTCCCTCCCCCCCGCCCCCAGCCCCCTGCTGGGCTGAGCAAACCCCCCCCGCCCGGCGTGCTCAGCTAATTAATCACCATTGTGAGGGAATGTTCCCTTAATGAAGCGGGCAGGGAGGGGAGGGAGGCTCCGGAGCCCCGGGGGGGGGCACACAGGGTGTGGGCAGAGCTTTAATCACTCCTGCTGCAGATACACATCTCCAGCAGGCTGCCAGAGGCAGCCCAAGCCCAGCGCTGCCGGCCTGGAGTTGATGATGCAGGAGCAGATTGGTGCTGCCAGGGAAGCAGCCCTGCAATAACCTGCAGAGCCTTCATCATCATCCAGGCAGACAAGGCAGGCAGCGACGGGCAGAGTTAATTGAAGGAGAAACTAATTAGAGCGCCAGGCTGAGAGGTGGCTCCACCCTCACCCCCCCCCCCCCATGGCTGAGGAGCAGCACTGGAGACCTGCTGAGGGCATCTCCCAGGGCAGAGCTGCTCCTCAGCACCAGCAGCACTGCAGAGAGCTCCTAAGGGCTTCCCTGCAGCTCTCCTTCTGCCTCCGAGGGTGGGGAGGCCCTGGGGCAGTGCCCAGGGAGGCTGTGGGCATCTCATACCTGCATAAGGGGCTGGGGGTGCTGGGTGGGGAGGCAAGGGGTGGGCAGGGGGGCAAGGAGGGCAGCAGCAGCCTGGGCTGGAGCAGCAATGGTTGGGCAGCAGGAGCAGGGCAGGGATTGTGCCCCTGGGCTCAGCACTGGGCAGGCCACAGCTGGAGGGCTGGGCTGAGCTTTGGGCTCCTGGCTGCAAGCTGGCAGCAAAGGAGGGGAAGGAACTCACAGGGGCCCTGCTGCCCCAGGAAGGTTCCTGAGGCTGGGGATGAAGTGCAGCAAGGTCTAACAGTGCTCAGCACTGAGCTCAGTGCTGAGAGAAGCAGCCCTGCAAATCTGGATGCCAGAGGGTGCCCTGAGTTTGCACAGAGACATCACAGAGTCACTGTGGCTAGAAAAGACCTTCAGGGGCCCCAGATCCCAACCACTGCCTAACTCTGCCAAGGCCTCTGCCACAGCAGCCCCTGCAGCACCATGGCTCTGAATCACCTCCAGCCATGGGAGCAGGTCTGGGCAAGGAGGACATTGAGAGGCTGCAGCAGGGCCAGGGAAGGGCAAGAAAGGTGGGGAAGGGTGTGGAGAAGAGGGCTGGGGAGGAGCAGCTGAGGGAGCTGGGGGTGGGGAGTGTGGAGCAGAGGAGGCTGAGGGAGACCTCCTTGCTCTCTGCAGCTCCCTGAGAGGAGGCTGCAGCCAGGGGGGGTTGGGCTCCGCTCCCTGCTGCCAGGGGCTGCCAGAGCAGTTGGCAGTGCAGGGTCAGGGCCTGGGCTGGATGACCTTCAAGCTCCTTCCCAAGCAAACCCCTTCTGTGACTCTGTTCCATGCTGCTTCCTCCACCTCCCTCCAGAGCAGGGCTCAGCTGGCAGGGTGAGGGCTGAGCCCCCAGCCAGCAGCTCTCCCAGCAGCCTGCCCTGATGGCAGCCACTGCAGGAACCTTCCAGCAGCAAGCAGCAGAGGCTGCGTGGTGGCTGTGCAGCTCTGTCCCTGCTCTGCACTGAGCAGCACACAGCTCTGTGCCCCCCTGGGTGAGAGGGACCTGGGGGTGCTGGGGGAGAGCAGCTGAACATGAGCCAGCAGTGTGCCCAGGGGGCCAAGAAGGCCAAGGGCATCCTGGCCTGGGTCAGGCAGAGTGTGGCCAGCAGGAGCAGGGAAGTCCTTGTGCCCTGTGCTCAGCACTGCTGAGGCCACAGCTTGAGTCCTGTGTCCAGCTCTGGGCTCCTGAGGGTAGGAAAGAGGTTGAGCTGCTGGAAGGTGTCCAGAGAAGGGCAACAATGCTGGGGAGGGGTCTGGGGCACAGCCCTGTGAGGAGAGGTGTATCACTTTTGGAAGAGAGGTGAGGCAACCCATGGAATGTTTAAGGATGTTGCTAGGTCTTGTAGGAAGAAAATTAGGGAGGCAAAAGCACATTTGGAGCTTAGCCTGGCCTCTGCTGTGAAGGACAACAAAAAGTCCTTCTATAAATACATGAATAGCAAGAGGAAGGGAAGGGCAGAGACAACCTCCACTCCTTGGTGGACATGGAGGGAAATGTTGTATCAAAGGATGAGGAAAAGGCAGAGATACTTAACACCTTCTTTGCCTCAATTTTTACTAGAAGGGCAGAACGTCTTCCTGACAGCTGGCCTGCAGAGCTGGCAGAAGGAGCCAGGGAGCTGCACAGTTTCCCTATGTTCCATGAGGCGGTGGTTGGAACTCTCCTTAGCAGCTTGGATCCCCACGAGTCCATGGGACCAGATGGGATCCATCCTAGGGTGCTGAGAGAGCTGGCAGAGGAGCTGGCTGGGTCACTATCCAACATTTTTCAGCAGCCCTGGCTCACTGGCGAGGTCCCAGAGGACTGGAAGCTGCCAACGTGGTGCCCATCCACAAGCAGGGCCGGTTGGATGAGCCAGGGAATTCCAGGCCTGTCAGCCTGACCTCAGTGCCAGGCAAGATGATGGAACAGGTCATCCTGAGTGCAATCACACAGCACTGACAGGATGGCCAAGGGATCAGGCCCAGCCAGCATGGATTCAGGAAGAGCAGGTCCTGCCTGACCAACCTGAGCTCCTTCTATGATCAGGTGACTGCCTGGTGGACGTGGGGAGGCCTGTGGATGTAGTCTACCTGGACCTCAGCAAGGCCTTTGCCACCATCCCCCATAGCAAACTCCTGTCCAAGCTGTCAGCCCCTGGCTGGGACAGCAGCTCTGAGCTGGGTTAGGAACTGGCTGGAGGCTGAGCCCAGAGAGTGGTGGTGAATGGTGCCACAGCCAGCTGGCAGCCAGGCTCCAGTGGTGTGCCCCAAGGATCAGTGCTGGGCCCTGTGCTCTTTAACATCTTTATTGATGATCTGGATGAGGGCATTGAGTCCATCAGCAGTAAATTTGCTGACGACACCAAGCTGGGGGCAGGAGCTGAGCTGTGAGAGGGGAGCAGAGCTCTGCAGAGGGACCTGGACAGGCTGGACAGATGGGCAGAGGCCAAGGGCAGGAGATTGAACACATCCAAGTGCCAGGGGCTGCACATTGGCCACAGCAACCCCAGGCAGTGCCACAGGCTGGGGGCAGAGGGGCTGAGAGCAGCCAGGCAGAGAGGGACCTGGGGGTGCTGGTTGATGGTAGGCTGAACATGAGCCTGCAGTGTGCCCAGGCAGCCAAGAGGGCCAATGGCATCCTGGCCTGCATCAGGAACAGTGTGGCCAGCAGGAGCAGGGAGGTCATTCTGCCCCTGTACACTGCACTGGTTAGGCCACACCTCAAGTCCTGTGTCCAGTTCTGGGCCCCTCAGGTTAGGAAGGAGGTTGAGTTGCTGGAACAAGTCCAGAGAAGGGCAACGAAGTTAGTGAGGGGCTTGGAACACAGCCCTGTGAGGAGAGGCTGAGGGAGCTGGGGCTGCTTAGCCTGGAGAGGAGGAGACTCAGGGGAGACCTTCTTGCTCTCTCCAGCTCCCTGCAGGGAGGTTGGAGCCAGCTGGGGGTTGGTCTCTTCTGCCAGGCCCCCAGCAGCAGAACAAGAGGACACAGTCTCAAGCTGTGCCAGGGGAGGTTGAGGCTGGAGGGGAGGAGAAAGTTCTTCCCAGCCAGAGGAATTGGCCACTGGGATGAGCTGCCCAGGGAGGTGGTGGAGTCCCCAGCCCTGGAGGGGTTCAGGAAGAGCCTGGCTGAGGCCCTTGGAGCCATGGTTGAGTTGCTGAGATGGTGCTGGGGGAGAGGTTGGCCTGGATGAGCTCTGAGGCCTTTTCCAACCTGGATGATTCTGTGCTGGTGCCTGGCAGGGCACTGCAGCAGCTGGGGCTGTGGCTCCCCTGCCTGGCTGCACACAGGTGAGCAGCACACAGCTGCCTTCAGAGCTTTGCAAGGCACAGACACAGAGGCTGTAGCAGCTGCCTTCAGTTCCAGCAAGGCTCTGGAGGGGCTGGAAGGTGTCCAGAGCAGGGCCAGGAGGAGGAGCAGAGAGCTGGAGCTGCTCTGCTCTGAGCACAGCCTGAGAGAGTTGGGCTTGTGCAGGCTGCAGAGGAGAAGGCTCCCAGGAGACTTTGGAGGGGGTGAGGGAGGGCTAGGAGTGGGGGGGCTGGAGCAGAAGTAGAAGTGGGGAGCTGGAGCTTGGCTGTGAGGAAGAAGTTGTTGGGCAGGAGGGTGGTGAGAGCCTGGCCCAGGCTGCCCAGGGAGGTGGTGGAAGCCTCCTGGCTGGAGGTGTTTGCAGCCAGGCTGGAGGTGGCTGTGAGCAAGCTGCTGTGGTGTGAGGTGTCCCTGCCCATGGCAGGGGCTTGGGGCTGGCTGAGCCTGGAGCTCCCTTCCAGCCCTGCCAGCTCTGTGATGATTCTGTGATCCATCTCCATCAGTGGCTCTCTGTGGCCAGGTGAAGCCACAGGAGCAGAGGGCTGAGCAATCCACCAGGGACACAGAGCAGCAGTGCCAGGGAGAGGAAGCAGCACAGCAGCACTGAGAGCCCAGGGCCTGGGGCTGGAGCAGGCTGCAGTAAACCCAACAGCAGAGGAGCAGAGAGCAGGAGAGGCTCAGAGAGAGCCTCAGCCCCTGAACAGTGCTGAGAAACTGGAAGCAAGAGCCTGAAGGCTCAGCTGGTGAGGGAGAGGGATGCAGCACAAGCTCTGCTCTCCAGGCATGGGAGCCTTCCCCATCTCCCCAGCCAGCAGCACTCCTGCTGCAGGTCTCCTTCCCTCCCCCCCACTCCACCCACAGCAGTCAGGCAGAGCCACAGAGGTGCCCAGGCTGGAGGAGTCCTCTGAGACTGAGCCCAGCCCTGGGCCTGACACTGGCAGGTCCTTGCCTCAGCCTCCTCCTTCAGCACCACAGCTACACAACCCTGCAGCACCCCCAGGGGTGTGAACCACACCAGGCTGAGCCACTGCCTGAGAGCCCTCTCAGGGAAGAAGTTCTTCCTGATGTCCATCCTGAACCTCCCTTGGGGTAGCCTGAGGCCATTTCCTCTTATCCTATCACTTATGAACTGCTGGAACAGCCCAAACCCCCTGGCTGCAGCCCCCACAGCCCTCAGCACCACAGCTCTGGAACCCCTCCAGGGATGAGCATCCAACCCCCTCCCTGGGCAGCCTGGGCCAGGCTTGCAGAGCCCTTGCAGGGAAGAAGTTTCTTCTCCTCTCCAAGCTAAGCCTCCCCTGGGGCAGCCTGAGGCCATTGCCTCTCCTCCTGGCCCTTGTTCCTAGGGAGCAGAGCCCAACCCCCCCTGGCTGCAGCCTCCTCTCAGGGAGCTGCAGAGAGCAAGGAGGTCTCCCTCAGCCTCCTCTGCTCCACACTCCCCACCCCCAGCTCCCTCAGCTGCTCCTCCCCAGCCCTCTTCTCCACACCCTTCCCCACCTTCCTTGCCCTTCCCTGGCCCTGCTCCAGCTCCTCCTGCTCCTTCTTGCAGCCAGGAGCCCAAAGCTCAAGCCAGCCCTCAAGCTGTGGCCTGCCCAGTGCTGAGCCCAGGGGCACAATCCCTGCCCTGCTCCTGCTGCCCAACCATTGCTGCTCCAGCCCAGGCTGCTGCTGCCCTCCTTGCCCCCCTGCCCACCCCTCTGTTCCTTGTCCCCTTCCCTCTCTGGGTTGTGGGTTTGGGCTCAGGCTGAGGTTTCTCCTCTCAGGCTGCCTGGCCCCAGCAGCCAGCGTGGCCACCACACAGCTCCCAGTGAAGTGAAGCACAAAGTCTGAGATCAATTAATCATTCATTATCTTCAGCCTGCAATAGCTGAGGCTGCAGCACAGGCAGGGCAATAATCCTTACAGCCCCCAAGGTGCTCATCTCCTCCTGAGCTGGGCATCCATCAGCCAGAGCACAGCAGCACCACAAAAGCCTTCGTGTGCAGGGGGATCAGCCCGGGGGGAGTGCCAGGGCCTGGGAGCTCAGGCCCAGGCTCAGCACATCAGGAGCAAGAGGGCTGCTGGCAGGGGGCTCCTCTGAACCAGCTTGAAGGGCTCAGCCTGCCCTCAGGGAGAGCAGAGTGGGCAGAGTGAGAGCTGGGCAGGGAGGAAGCTGCTGAGGCTCAGGCAGGAGCAGAGCAGAGTCCTGCAGCTGCAGCAGCACAGCCTGGGAGGGGATCTGCTGCAGAGCAGCCCCAAGGAGGAGCAGCTGGCAGTGCTGCTGGGCAGCAAGCTCTGCATGGGGCAGCAAGGGGCCCTGGGGGCCAAGAAGGCCAAGGGGGGTCCTGGGGGGCATCCAGCAGGGCCAGGGAGGTTCTGCTCCCCCTCTGCTCTGCTCTGCCCTGCTGAGACCTCCCCTGGAGGATTGCATCCAGCCCTGGGCTGCCCAGCTCAGGAGGGACAGGGAGCTGCTGCAGAGAGGCCAAGGCAGGCTGCAAGGCTGCTGAAGGGACTGCAGCAGTGCCTGGGGAGGAGAGGCTGAGAGCCCTGGGGGTGCTGAGTGTGGAGAGGAGAAGGCTGAGAGGGAGCTGAGCAATGTCTCTCAAGAGCTGAGGGCTGGGGGGCAGGAAGGGAGGCACAGGGACAGCCTCTGCTCACTGGGCCCTGGCACAGGCCAAGGGGCAAGGGATGGAAAGTGCAGCCCAGGAGGTTGCAGCTCAGCCTCAGGAGGAACTTGTTGGCTGGGAGGCTGCCAGAGGCCTGGAGCAGGCTGCCCAGAGAGGTTGTGGAGTCTCCTTCTGTGGAGCCTTTGCAGCCCTGGCTGGATGTGTTCTGTGTGCCCTGGGCTGGATCCTCTGCTCCTGCTCTGCCAGGGGGCTGCCACTGGGAGCCCTCCAGGGCTCCCTTCCAGCCCCCAGCACCCTGGGAGCTGTGATCCTCTGCTGTGGTGTCCATATTTCCATTTCCAAGTGCAGCTTCCCCAGCTTCACTTTCCAAAGGAGAGGGAAAGCTGAGCAAGAGGATGTTGGACAGGAGGAGAAACTTCTCCCCTGCCAAGGCTGCCAAGCCCTGGCACAGGCTGCCCAGGGCAGGGCTTCAGTCCTCATCCCTGGAGGGGTTGGAGGGATGGCCATGGGTTAGACCCAGTCTGGGCAGAGCTCAAGGCTGGTTGGACTCCAGGAGCCAGGCATGGAGACTGCACTGCCAGCAGGACACTGGGGAGCTGGGGCAGGGCCAGGGAAGGGCAAGAAAGGTGGGGAAGGGTGTGGAGAAGAGGGCTGGGGAGGAGCAGCTGAGGGAGCTGGGGGTGGGGAGTGTGGAGCAGAGGAGGCTGAGGGAGACCTCCTTGCTCTCTGCAGCAGGTGGGGAGGGGTCTGGGGCACAGTCCTGTGAGGAGAGGCTGAGGGAGCTGGGGTTGCTTAGCCTGCAGAAGAGGAGGCTCAGGGGAGACCTTCTTGCTCTCTCCAACTCCCTGCAGGGAGGTTGGAGCCAGGGGGGGGCTGGTCTCTTCTGCCAGGCCCCCAGCCCCAGAACAAGAGGACACAGTCTCAAGCTGTGCCAGGGGAGGTTGAGGCTGGAGGTTTCGGAAGAGATTCTTCCCAGCAAGAGGAATTGGCCACTGGGATGAGCTGCCCAGGGAGGTGGTGGAGTCCCCAGCCCTGGAGGGTTCAGGATGTGGCCCTTGGGGGCAGGGGGTAGCTGCTGTGGTGCTGTTGGGTCCCAGGCTGGCCTGGATGCTCTCAGAGGTCTCTTCCAGCCCCAGAGTGATGTTTCTGTGACTCTTCCTTTTCCTCTCCACTCCGTGGCTCAGAAGGAGGTTGGTTGGAACTGCTCAGAAGCAAACAGCCAGAGGCTGGAGCTGATCCCTCCAGGGCAGGGCAAGGAGGAAGGGCAGGGCCATGGAGCAGTGCAGGAGGAAGTGCAGCGGTGAGGAAGGGATGGAGAAGGACAACCCAGTGGAGGCTCCCTTGGGAAGTGCCTGCTGTGGGCTGGCAGCTCCCAGAGGGACACAGCCCAGGGAGCAAAGGCAGCCTGGAGGGGAGAGTCAACTCCCAGGCTGCCAGCAGCTGAAGAGGAAGAGAATTCATTATTCCTTCAGCTGCAGAGGCCTGGAGCCTCCCACAGATCAATCAGCTCTGGAGGTATTTCACTTGGCCTAAGGAGCTCTGACTCTATCTTAGCTCAATGAAACCAAAATCAATGCAGGGCAATTAAAGCTCAGCTCATTAGGGCATGCAAGGAGTGCTGCAGGAGAGGAGAGGAGCTGCTGCTGCTGCTGCTGCTGCTGCTGCTGCTGCCTGGGGGCCCTGCAGGGGACTCCACTCTGCTGAGCCCACAGCTGCAGCTCTGGGGCCAGCTCTGCAGCCTCTGTGCCAGGAAGGCTCTGGAGGGGCTGGAAGGTGTCCAGAGCAGGGCCAGGAGGAGGAGCAGAGGGCTGGAGCTGCTCTGCTCTGAGCACAGCCTGAGAGAGTTGGGCTTGTGCAGGCTGGAGAGGAGAAGGCTCCCAGGAGACCTTCTGGTGGCCTCCCAGGAGCTGCAGGGGGCTGCAAGCAAGCTGGGGAGGGACTTTGGAGGGGGTGAGGGAGGGCTAGGAGTGGGGGGGCTGGAGCAGAAGTAGAAGTGGGGAGCTGGAGCTTGGCTGTGAGGAAGAAGTTGTTGGGCAGGAGGGTGGTGAGAGCCTGGCCCAGGCTGCCCAGGGAGGTGGTGGAAGCCTCCTGGCTGGAGGTGTTTGCAGCCAGGCTGGAGGTGGCTGTGAGCAAGCTGCTGTGGTGTGAGGTGTCCCTGCCCATGGCAGGGGGCTGGGGCTGGCTGAGCCTGCAGCTCCCCTCTCCCTTCACTCCCCTGCTCGGGCCAGGCACAATCGTGAGCTGCTGCTGCCCCCTAGCTGCCGGCGCTGCTAAGCGCAGGCTCCCTGCTGGCTCGGGGGGGATGCAGACACCGCAGAGCTGTCCAAGAGTTGTCCTTCAGCAGCTGCCAGCCCGCCCGGGGCAGAGCCCACGGCACGGCCCAGAGAGCAGAGCCAAGGGCAGCTGCAAGGCCACAGCTTGAGTCCTGTGTCCAGCTCTGGGCTCCTGAGGTTAGGAAAGAGGTTGAGCTGCTGGAAGGTGTCCAGAGAAGGGCAACAAAGCTGGGGAGGGGTCTGGGGCACAGCCCTGTGAGGAGAGGCTGAGGGAGCTGGGGTTGCTCAGCCTGCAGAAGAGGAGGCTCAGGGGAGACCTTCTTGCTCTCTCCAACTCCCTGCAGGGATGTTGGAGCCAGGAGGGGGTTGGTCTCTTCTGCCAGGCCCCCAGCAGCAGAACAAGAGGACACAGTCTCAAGCTGTGCCAGGGGAGGTTGAGGCTGGAGGGGAGGAGAAAGTTCTTGCCAGCAAGAGGAATTGGCCACTGGGATGAGCTGCCCAGGGAGGTGGTGGAGTCCCCAGCCCTGGAGGGGTTCAGGAAGAGCCTGGCTGAGGCCCTTGGTGCCATGGTTGAGTTGCTCAGATGGTGCTGGGGGAGAGGTTGGACATAGAATGGGATGGGATGGGATAGGGAATAGGATAGGATAGGATGGGATGGGATAGTACAGGACCAGGTTGGGAGAGACCTCTGAGACCACCAAAGGTCTTTTCCAACCTGGTTAATTCTATTCTCTTCTCTTCAGGGCTGCTACAGGCAGAGCTGCACAGAGCTGCACAGAGTCCTGGCAGAGGATGAGGATGAGCATGCCTCCCCTTAGCCTCCTTTTCTCCAGGCTAAACCATCCCTTCAGTGCCTTTCAGAGCATCAGGGAGTAGTAAGGGTTGGAAGGGAGAGAGTCCAAGCTCCTGCCAGGGCAGGGCACCCAGAGCACACCCAGGGGGGGTTGGAAGCTCTCCAGAGCAGGAGACTCCACAACCTCTCTGGCAGCCTGCTCCAGGCTCCAGCAGCCTCACCCCAAAGGAGTTTCTCCTCCTGCTGAGGTGGAACCTCCTGGCTTTCAGTCTGTGTCCATTGCTCCTTGGCTCATTGCTGAGCAGCACCCAGCAGAGCTTGGCCTCCTCCCCTTGCCCCCCAGCCCTCAGCTATTGAGAGGCATTGATCAGATCCCTCTCAGCCTTCTCTCCAGGCTGAACACCCCCAGGGCTCTCAGCCCTTCCCCTCCAGCCAGGTTCCAGTCTCTTCAGCATCCTCACAGCCTCCCTTGGGCTCTCTCCAGTCTCTCTCTGTCCCCCTTGCAGAGGGGGAGCCAGCACAGGACGGGAGCAGCCCCTGCTGCTCTGGGAAGGCTGAGCACAAAGCTCTGGAGCTGTTTCTCAGACTGAGGAGGGGAAGGAAAGGGAAAGACACAAAGGCAGGGGAGAGCTGAGGGGGAATCGGTGCTCTGTGTGCCCCCTGCCCCTCCTGAGGCCCTCAGGAAGCACAGCTCTTGCTGACACACAGCACAGAAGCCACAGCAGCCCCACTAGGAAGAGAGAGTTTATTCCTCTGGCACTGCAGGCTGGGGCAGGGCCTCAAGGAGCCCTGGAGCCTGTGCTGCTGGCTGTGAGGGCTGCTGCCAGCCCAGCTCAGCACAAGGTGGCCCTGGAGAGGCTCTGCTCAGCAGCAGGGCAGGGCAAGCCCCCCTTGATGGAGCCTCCTCTGCCCGGAGAGGCAGGGGCTGCCTGCCCCTTTGCTCTGCAGCCCGGGGAAGGGAAGGCTGAGAGCAGCAGGGGGCTGGAGGCCTTTCCCCCTTGCCTTCCCCCAGCTCAAGGCAACACCGTGGCAGGAGGCCACCCCAGCCCTGCAGGGGCCAGCAGCTGTGCTTGGGGCAGCACAGGTCCTCCCCAGGGCCTGCGGCCCCTGCTGCCCTCCCCAGCCTGCAGCCCCCACCCTGGCCCAGGTGAACCCAGCTCCAGCTGCAGCCTGGGAGCAGCAGGGGAGAGAGGCAAAGGCTGCTTACACTTCCAGCTTCCAGGCTGCTTACACTTCCAGCTCCCAGGCAGGAGCTTCCCCTGCCCCAGGAGCTGCTCAGTGTCCTTCCCCCAAGCAGTGCTGCTGCCTCCCTCCTGCCCCTGAGCTCCTTCCCCTCCCCCAGCCCCTGCTCAGTGTCCTTCCCCCAGCAGTGCTGCTGCCTCCCTCCTGCCCCTGGGCTCCTTCAGCTCCCCCAGGAGCTGCTCAGTGTCCTGCCCCCAGCAGTGCTGCTGCCTCCCCCCTGCCCCTGGGCTCCTTCAGCTCCCCCAGGAGCTGCTCAGTGTCCTGCCCCCCAGCAGTGCTGCTGCCTCCCTCCTGCCCCTGGGCTCCTTCCCCTCCCCCAGCCCCTGCTCAGTGTCCTGCCCCCAGCAGTGCTGCTGCCTCCCTCCTGCCTCCTTCCCCTCCCCCAGGAGCTGCTCAGTGTCCTGCCCCCAGCAGTGCTGCTGCCTCCCTCCTGCCCCTGGGCTCCTTCAGCTCCCCCAGCCCCTGCTCAGTGTCCTGCCCCCAGCAGTGCTGCTGCCTCCCTCCTGCCCCTGGGCTCCTTCAGCTCCCCCAGCCCCTGCTCAGTGTCCTTCCCCCAGCAGTGCTGCTGCCTCCCTCCTGCCCCTGGGCTCCTTCAGCTCCCCCAGGAGCTGCTCAGTGTCCTGCCCCCAGCAGTGCTGCTGCCTCCCTCCTGCCCCTGGGCTCCTTCAGCTCCCCCAGAACTGCTCAGTGTCCTGCCCCCCAGCAGTGCTGCTGCCTCCCCCCTGCCCCTGGGCTCCTTCCCCTCCCCCAGCCCCTGCTCAGTGTCCTGCCCCCCAGCAGTGCTGCTGCCTCCCCCCTGCCTCCTTCCCCTGCCCCAGCCCAGGAGCACCTCCTGAGGGCAGGGAGGGAGAGGAGGGAAGGGCAGAGAGCCCCAGCCCCGGGCAGGCTCTGCAGCAGCCACACAACCCCCAGGGAGGCTCCAGAGGTCGGTTTGGGTTTGGTTTCTTTTTGGTTTGCAAGCTGTGTGTGGTGATCCTGTTCCCTCTCTGGGCTCAGGGCCACAGCTCCTGCTGAGGCTGCCTGGGCTCAGGCAGGTGCCAGGGCTGCAGCCCTTCAGTCTGCCTCTGCTGCTGCAGGGGGGCCTTCCACTGAGCCATTCCTCACCAGCATCTTGCTGTAGTTCTTCTGCTGCTCCTCTCTGTAGGTGTCCTTCACCTTGGCTCTCTTCAGCCCTCCATCCCTGCAGCAGAGAGGTTGACCCCTCAGGGGTGGCCCCACAGTGCTGCTCACAGCCTGGCTGCCACCAGCCACCTCCCTGCTGACCTGCAGGCTGCTGAGGGCTTCCCTCAGACCCTCAGCACCATCCCAGCTCCAGCTCCACCACCCCAGAGCTCACCTTCAGCCTCAGGCTGTGTTCAGCTCCCCCAGGCTGCTGCTGGCACCTCCTGCACCTCCCAGGCAGCTCTTGCCAGCCTGGGGTGGGATCTCCCTGGGCTGCAGCCCCACAGCTGCCTGCAGCCCCACAGCTGCCTGGGGCCTCAGCAGGGCCTCAGGGCTGAAGCTGTTGGCCTCCTCAGCAGCACCCTGCACTGGCTTGGGCTGGAAGGGACCTCCAGGATCACCCAGTTCCAAGTCCCTGCTGGGGACAACCTCCCTCCCACCCAGCTGGCTCAGGGCCTCAGCCAGCCTGACCCTGGACACCTCCACAGCCTCCCTGGGCAGCCTGGGCCAGTGCCTCAGCACCCTCCTGGGGCAGAATCTCTTCCTCAGGTCTCATCCCAATCCAGCTTCTCCCAGTCTGAAGCCATCAGCCCCTGCCCTGGCACTCCCAGCCCTTGCCCAGAGTCCCTCCCCAGCTCTCCTGGAGCCCTTCAGGCACTGGAAGCTGCTCTGAGGTCTCCCTGCAGCCTTCTCCTCTCCAGCCCCAGCTCTCCCAGCCTGGCCCCACAGGGGAGGCTCTGCAGCCTCTGCTCCTCTCTGTGGCCTCCTCTGGAGCCTCTCCAGCAGCTCCAGGTCCTTGTGCTGGGGGCTGCAGAGCTGCCCCAGCCCTGCAGGGGAGGGCTGAGCAGAGCAGAGCAGAGGGGCAGAATCTCCTCTGCAGGGCCAAGGGCAGCTGCAAGGCCACAGCTTGAGTCCTGTGTCCAGCTCTGGGCTGCTGAGGGTAGGAAAGAGGTTGAGCTGCTGGAAGGTGTCCAGAGAAGGGCAACAAAGCTGGGGAGGGGTCTGGGGCACAGCCCTGTGAGGAGAGGCTGAGGGAGCTGGGGTTGCTTAGCCTGGAGCAGAGGAGGCTCAGGGGAGACCTCATTGCTCTCTCCAACTCCCTGCAGGGAGGTTGGAGCCAGGGGGGGTTGGTCTCTTCTGCCAGGCCTCCAGCAGCAGAACAAGAGGACACAGTCTGAAGCTGTGCCAGGGGAGGTTGAGGCTGGAGGGGAGGAGAAAGTTCTTGCCAGCAAGAGGAATTGGCCACTGGGATGAGCTGCCCAGGGAGGTGGTGGAGTCCCCAGCCCTGGAGGGGTTCAGGAAGAGCCTGGATGAGGCCCTTGGTGCCATGGCTGAGTTGCTCAGATGGTGCTGGGGGAGATGTTGGCCTGGATGAGCTCTGAGGTCTTTTCCAGCCTGGTTAATTCAGTTCAGTTCTATCCTATCCCCTCCCAAGGCTTATGTTTGCTGTCCTGCTTCCCAGGGAGGTCTGTGTGAGGCTTTGGCTGCCTGTGGCTCTGTGCCAAGCCCAGGCTGTGCCTCCTGGGTGCTCCTCCTGCTGTGTGCTGCTGGCTGGAGCTGTGCAAAGCCCTCCCCAGGTCCCCTTCCCACTCCCACCCTGTCCCCTGGGCAGATCTCCCTTCTGCCCCCTTCGGGGGGGAGGCCAAGGAGCAAAGCTGCCTCCCTCCCCAGCAAGGCAGGAGGGTGTGTGGAGGGGCAGGGGGCAGCAGGGAGGCAGCAGGGGGGCAGCAGGGAGGGCAGCAGGGGGGCAGCAGGGGGAGCAGCAGGGGGGGCAGCAGGGAGGGCAGCAGGGGGACAGCAAGAGGGCAGCAAGAGGGCAGCAGGAGGGCAGCAGGGAGGGCAGCAGGGAGGGCAGCAGGGGGGCAGCAGGGGGGCAGCAGGGAGGGCAGCAGGAGGACAGCAGGGGGGCAGCAGGGAGGGCAGCAGGAGGACAGCAGGGGGGCAGCAGGGAGGGCAGAGGGAGGGCAGCAGGGGGGCAGCAGGGAGGGCAGCAGGGAGGCAGCAGGGGGGCAGCAGGAGGACAGCAGGGGGGCAGCAGGGAGGGCAGAGGGAGGGCAGCAGGGGGGCAGCAGGGGGGCAGGAGGGGGGCAGCAGGAGGGCAGCAGGAGGGCAGGAGGGGGGCAGCAGGGAGGGCAGCAGGGAGGGCAGCAGGGGGGCAGCAGGGGGGCAGCAGGAGGGCAGGAGGGGGGCAGCAGGGGGGCAGCAGGGAGGGCAGGAGGGAGGGCAGCAGGGGGGCAGCAGGGAGGGCAGCAGGAGGGCAGCAGGGGGGCAGCAGGGAGGGCAGCAGGGGGGCAGCAGGAGGGCAGGAGGGGGGCAGCAGGAGGGCAGCAGGGGGGCAGCAGGAGGGCAGGAGGGGGGCAGCAGGGGGGCAGCAGGAGGGCAGCAGGGAGGGCAGCAGGAGGGCAGCAGGGGGGGCAGCAGGAGGGCAGGAGGGGGGCAGCAGGAGGGCAGCAGGGGGGCAGCAGGAGGGCAGGAGGGGGGCAGCAGGGGGGCAGCAGGAGGGCAGCAGGGAGGGCAGCAGGAGGGCAGCAGGGAGGGCAGCAGGGGGGCAGCAGGGGGGCAGCAGGAGGGCAGCAGGAGGGCAGCAGGGGGGGCAGCAGGAGGGCAGCAGGAGGGCAGCAGGGAGGGCAGCAGGAGGGCAGCAGGGGGGGCAGCAGGGGGAAAGCAGGGAGGGCAGGAGGAGGGCAGCAGGGAGGGGAGCAGGGGGGCAGCAGGGAGGGCAGCAGGGAGGGCAGCAGGAGGGCAGAGGGAGGGCAGCAGGGGGGCAGCAGGGGGGCAGCAGGGGGGCAGAGGGAGGGCAGCAGGGGGGCAGCAGGGGGGCAGCAGGGGGGCAGAGGGAGGGCAGCAGGAGGGCAGAGGGAGGGCAGCAGGGGGGCAGCAGGGAGGCAGCAGGGAGGGCAGCAGGGGGGCAGCAGGAGGGCAGCAGGGGGGGCAGCAGAGGGGCAGCAGGGAGGGCAGCAGGGGGGCAGCAGGAGGGCAGCAGGGAGGGCAGCAGGAGGGCAGCAGGAGGGCAGCAGGGAGGGCAGCAGGGAGGCAGCAGGGAGGGCAGCAGGGAGGCAGCAGGGAGGGCAGCAGGAGGGCAGAGGGAGGGCAGCAGGGGGGCAGCAGGGGGGCAGCAGGGAGGCAGCAGGGAGGGCAGCAGGGGGGCAGCAGGAGGGCAGAGGGAGGGCAGCAGGGGGGCAGCAGGGAGGCAGCAGGGAGGGCAGCAGGGGGGCAGCAGGAGGGCAGGAGGGAGGGCAGCAGGGGGGGCAGCAGGAGGGCAGCAGGGAGGGCAGCAGGGGGGGCAGCAGGAGGGCAGCAGGAGGGCAGCAGGGGGGGCAGCAGGAGGGCAGCAGGAGGGCAGCAGGGGAGCAGCAGGGAGGGCAGCAGGGGGGCAGCAGGGGGGCAGCAGGAGGGGCAGCAGGGGGGCAGCAGGAGGGCAGCAGGAGGGCAGCAGGGAGGGCAGCAGGAGGGCATGAGGGGGGCAGCAGGTGGGGCAGCAGGGGGGCAGCAGGGGGGCAGCAGGGAGGGCAGCAGGGAGGGCAGCAGAGGGGCAGCAGGGGGGCAGCAGGGGGGCAGCAGGGGGGCAGCAGGGAGGGCAGCAGGGGGGGCAGCAGGGGGGCAGCAGGGAGGGCAGCAGGGAGGGCAGCAGAGGGGCAGCAGGGGGGGCAGCAGGAAGGGCAGCAGGGAGGGCAGCAGGGAGGGCAGCAGAGGGGCAGCAGGGGGGCAGCAGGGGGGCAGCAGGGGGGCATGAGGGGGGCAGCAGGGGGGCAGCAGGGAGGGCAGCAGGGAGGGCAGCAGGGAGGGCAGCAGGGGGGGCAGCAGGGGGGCAGCAGGGAGGGCAGCAGGGGGAAAGCAGGGAGGGCAGCAGGAGGGCAGCAGGGAGGGCAGCAGGGGGAAAGCAGGGAGGGCAGCAGGGAGGGCAGCAGGAGGGCAGCAGGGAGGGCAGCAGGGAGGGCAGCAGGGGGGGCAGCAGGGGGGCAGCAGGGAGGGCAGCAGGGGGAAAGCAGGGAGGGCAGCAGGGAGGGCAGCAGGGGGGCAGCAGGGAGGGCAGCAGGGGGAAAGCAGGGAGGGCAGCAGGGAGGGCAGCAGGGAGGGCAGCAGGGGGGGCAGCAGGGGGGCAGCAGGGAGGGCAGCAGGGGGAAAGCAGGGAGGGCAGCAGGGAGGGCAGCAGGAGGGCAGCAGGGAGGGCAGCAGGGGGAAAGCAGGGAGGGCAGCAGGGAGGGCAGCAGGGAGGGCAGCAGGAGGGCAGCAGGGAGGGCAGCAGGGGGAAAGCAGGGAGGGCAGCAGGGGGGCAGCAGGTGGGGCAGCAGGGGGGCAGCAGGGAGGGCAGCAGGGGGGGCAGCAGGGGGGCAGCAGGGAGGGCAGCAGGGAGGGCAGCAGGGAGGGCAGCAGGGGGGGCAGCAGGGGGGCAGCAGGGAGGGCAGCAGGGGGGCAGCAGGTGGGGCAGCAGGGGGGCAGCAGGGAGGGCAGCAGGGGGGGCAGCAGGGGGGCAGCAGGGGGGCAGCAGGGAGGGCAGCAGGGGGGCAGCAGGGGGGCAGCAGGAGGGCAGCAGGGGGGCAGCAGGAGGGCAGGAGGGGGGCAGCAGGGGGGCAGCAGGGAGGGCAGCAGGGAGGGCAGCAGGAGGGGCAGCAGGGGGGCAGCAGGGGGGGCAGCAGGGAGGGCAGCAGGGAGGGCAGCAGGAGGGCAGCAGGAGGGGCAGCAGGGGGGCAGCAGGGAGGGCAGCAGGCGGGCAGCGGGGGGGCAGCGGGGGGGCAGCAGGGAGGGCAGCAGGGGGGCAGCAGGGGGGCAGCAGGGGGGCAGCGGGGGGGGCAGCAGGGAGGGCAGCAGGGAGGGCAGCAGGGGGGCAGCAGGGGGGCATGAGGGGGGCATGAGGGGGGCAGCACTCACCAGGGCAGCAGGGAGGGCAGCAGGGAGGGCAGCAGGGGGGCAGCAGGGGGGCATGAGGGGGGCAGCACTCACCAGGGCAGCTCAGTGAGGCCTCCTTGGCGAGCAATGGCTGACTTCACTCTGTTGGCAAAGTGCACAGCATCCTCCCCCTCCTGCAGGCCAGCAGCAGCAAGGGAGAGAGGAAGGGCTGGCAAGAGGCCCCCAGAGCACTGCTGCTCTGCTGCCCTGCAGCTCAGCTCCCTGCCAGCCCCCCCAGCCCCCCCCCTGCCAGCCCTGCCTGGGGCCCTGCGGTGATGCAGGCAGGGGGAAGGCTCTGCTCCAGCCAGGGCAGGCCTGGGTGAGCTCAGAGCCCACTGCAGCTCTGTGCCACCCCAGCTGGGCTGGGGGCTGTGCTGAGCACCTGGCTGAAGGCTCAGAGAGGATCAGCAGCAAGCCTGCAGTGGCAGCAGGCTGGTGCCGGTGTGGGGCTGCAGCAGGGCAGGGAGGCTCTGCAGAGGGCCCTGGGCAGCTGGCATCCATGGCCAGGGCTGGCAGCAGCAGCTTCCAGCAGTGCCAGGGCTGCCCTGGGGGCACCACCACCCCCAGCAAGGCTCCAGGCTTGGGGCAGGGTGGCTGAAAGCTGCTGGCAGGAAGGGCCCTGGGGGTGCTGCTGGCCAAGCAGCTGCAGAGCAGCCAGCAGTGCCCCACAGTGGGGCTGGGGGCTGTGGGGCTGTGGGGCTGTGATGCTGTGGGTCTGGGGGCTGTGGGGCTGGGGGCTGTGATGCTGTGGGGCTGTGGTGCTGGGGGCTATGGTGCTGGGGGCTGTGGGGCTGGGGGCTGTGGGTCTGTGGGGCTGGGGGCTGGGGGCTGTGGGGCTGTGGGGCTGTGGGGCTGGGGGCTGTGGGGCTGGGGGGCTGTGGGGCTCGGGGCTGGGGGCTGGGGGCTGGGGGCTGTGGGGCTGTGGGGCTGGGGGCTGTGGAGCTGTGGGGCTGTGGGGCTGGGGGCTGTGGGCTGTGGTGCTGGGGGCTGTGGGGCTGTGGGGCTGGGGGGCTGGGGGGCTGTGGGGCTGTGGGGCTGTGGTGCTGTGGGGCTGGGGGCTGTGGGGCTGGGGGCTGTGGGGCTGTGATGCTGTGGAGCTGTGGTGCTGTGGGGCTGGGGGCTGTGGGGCTGTGGGGCTGTGGGGCTGTGATGCTGTGGGGCTGTGGTGCTGTGGGGCTGGGGGCTGTGGGGCTGTGGGTCTGGGGGCTGTGGGGCTGTGATGCTGTGGGGCTGTGGTGCTGTGGGGCTGGGGGCTGTGGGGCTGTGGGGCTGTGGGCTGTGGGCCTGTGGGCCTGTGGGGCTGTGGGGCTGTGGGGCTGGGGGCTGTGGGGCTTTGGGTCTGGGGGCTGTGGGGCTGGGGGCTGTGGGGCTGTGGGGGCTGTGGGGCTGGGGGCTGTGGGGCTGGGGGCTGTGGGCTGTGGGGGTGGGGGCTGTGGGGCTGGGGTCTGTGGGGCTGTGGGGCTGTGGGGCTGTGGGTCTGGGGGCTGTGGTGCTGTGGGGCTGGGGGCTGGGGTCTGGGGGCTGTGGGGCTGTGGGGCTGTGGTGCTGTGGGGCTGGGGGCTGGGGGCTGTGGGGCTGTGATGCTGTGGGGCTGTGGTGCTGTGGGGCTGGGGGCTGTGGGGCTGTGGGGCTGTGGGCTGTGGGCCTGTGGGCCTGTGGGGCTGTGGGGCTGTGGGGCTGGGGGCTGTGGGGCTTTGGGTCTGGGGGCTGTGGGGCTGGGGGCTGTGGGGCTGTGGGGGCTGTGGGGCTGGGGGCTGTGGGGCTGGGGGCTGTGGGCTGTGGGGGTGGGGGCTGTGGGGCTGGGGTCTGTGGGGCTGTGGGGCTGTGGGGCTGTGGGTCTGGGGGCTGTGGGGCTGTGGGGCTGGGGGCTGGGGTCTGGGGGCTGTGGGGCTGTGGGGCTGTGGTGCTGTGGGGCTGGGGGCTGTGGGTCTGGGGGCTGTGGGGCTGTGGTGCTGAGGGCTGTGGGGGTGGGGGCTGTGGGGCTGTGGGGCTGTGGGTCTGGGGGCTGTGATGCTGTGGGGCTGTGGGGCTGTGGTGCTGTGGGGCTGGGGGCTGTGGGGCTGTGGGGCTGTGGTGCTGGGGGCTGTGGGGCTGTGGGTCTGGGGGCTGTGGTGCTGGGGCTGTGGTGCTGGGGGCTATGGGGCTGTGGTGCTGTGGGGCTGTGGTGCTGTGGTGCTGTGGGGCTGTGGGGCTGTGGGGCTGGGGGATGTGGGTCTGGGGGCTGTGGGGCTGTGGTGCTGTGGGTCTGGGGGATGTGGGTCTGGGGGATGTGGGGCTGTGGTGCTGTGGTGCTGTGGGGCTATGGGTCTGGTGGCTGTGGGGCTGTGGGGCTGTGGGGCTGGGGGGCTGTGGTGCTGGGGGTCTGGGGGCTGTGGGGCTGTGAGGCTGGGGGCTGTGGGGCTGTGGGGCTGTGGTGCTGGGGGTCTGGGGGCTGTGGGGCTGTGAGGCTGGGGGCTGTGGGGCTGGGGGCTGTGGGGCTGTGGGTCTAGGGGCTGTGGGACTGGGGGTCTGGGGGATGTGGGGCTGTGGGGCTGTGGGTCTGGGGGATGTGGGTCTGGGGGCTGTGAGGCTGGGGGCTGTGGGGCTGGGGGCTGTGGGGCTGTGGGTCTAGGGGCTGTGGGGCTGTGGGACTGGGGGTCTGGGGGATGTGGGGCTGTGGGGCTGTGGGTCTGGGGGATGTGGGTCTGGGGGCTGTGGGTGTGGGGGATGTGGGTCTGGGGGCTGTGGGGCTATGGGGCTGTGGGGCTGTGGGGCTGGGGCTGTGGGGCTGAGGGGCTGTGGGGCTGTGGGGCTGGGGGCTGTGGGGCTGGGGGGCTGTGGGTGTGGGGGCTGTGGGGCTGTGGGGCTGTGGCTCAGGGCTGCTCCTCGCAGGGCAGGGGCAGGGCAGGGCTTGGAGCTGTGGCTCCCCAGGCTCCATCCCAGCCCTCAGCGCCTCCGGGAGCGCAGAGCAGGGGCTGGGGGCTGTGGGGCTGTGGGTCTGTGGGCTGTGGGGGGCAGGGCCGTGGGGCTGTGGGTGTGGGGGCTGTGGGTCTGTGATGCTGTGGGTCTGGGGGCTGTGGGGCTGTGGGTCTGGGGGCTGCGGGGCGCAGGGCTGCGGGGGGCAGGGCTGTGGGGCTGTGGGTGTGGGGGCTGTGGGCCTGTGGGCTGTGGGTCTGGGGGCTGCGGGGGGCAGGGCCGTGGGGCCGTGGGTCTGTGGGCTGCGGGGGGCAGGGCTGTGGGGCTGTGGGTGTGGGGGCTGTGGGTCTGGGGGCTGCGGGGGGCAGGGCCGTGGGGCCGTGGGTCTGTGGGCTGCAGGGGGCAGGGCTGTGGGTCTGTGGGTCTGGGGGCTGCGGGGGGCAGGGCTGTGGGTCTGGGGGCTGCAGGGCTGTGGGGGGCAGGGCTGTGGGTCTGGGGGCTGTGGGTCTGGGGGCTGCGGGGGGCAGGGCCGCGGGGCCCCGGGGGCCCGGCAGGGGGGGCAGCAGCGGCAGTTACCTCTCTGAGCATGGGGGGCATGTACCAGACGTTGCAGACGATGGCCCAGCTGGTGAGCACCCGCAGCAGGTAGCTGAGGATGCTGTGCTTGCTGCTGTTCCAGAAGGCATCTCCGAAGTGAGGGTCGTACTGCAGGGCACCCGGCACTGCGCGTCACACACAGCGCCCCCCACAGGCCGCCTGCAGGCCCAGCACCCACCCCCACACACACACACACACCCCCTGGGGGCCAGCAGGATGGCACCGAACCACTCGGGACACAACCCCAGGCAGTGCCACAGGCTGGGGACAGAGTGGCTGAGAGCAGCCAGGCAGAGAGGGAGCTGGGGGTGCTGGGGGAGAGCAGCTGAAGAGGAGGCAGCAGTGTGCCCAGGGGGCCAAGAAGGCCAAGGGCATCCTGGCCTGGGTCAGGCAGAGTGTGGCCAGCAGGAGCAGGGAAGTCCTTGTGCCCTGTGCTCAGCACTGCTGAGGCCACAGCTTGAGTCCTGTGTCCAGCTCTGGGCTCCTGAGGTTAAGGACATTGAGAGACTTGAAGGTGTCCAGAGAAGGGCAACAAAGCTGGGGAGGGGTCTGGGGCACAGGGCTGGGGAGGGGTCTGGGGCACAGCCCTGTGAGGAGAGGCTGAGGGAGCTGGGGTTGCTTAGCCTGCAGAAGAGGAGGCTCAGGGGAGACCTTCTTGCTCTCTCCAACTCCCTGCAGGGAGGTTGGAGCCAGCTGGGGGTTGGTCTCTTCTGCCAGGCCCCCAGCAGCAGAACAAGAGGACACAGTCTCAAGCTGTGCCAGGGGAGGTTGAGGCTGGAGGGGAGGAGAAAGTTCTTGCCAGCAAGAGGAATTGGCCACTGGGATGAGCTGCCCAGGGAGGTGGTGGAGTCCCCAGCCCTGGAGGGGTTCAGACAAGGCTTGGCTGTGGCTCTTGGAGCCAGGGTTTGGCTGTCAGGAGGGGTTGGGGACTGGGTCCCAGGTTGGAGCTGATGATCCCTGAGGCCTTTCCCAGCCTGGCTGATTCTGCCATGCTGTGAGCTCTCCAGAAGCTGACCCCAGCAGCTCCTCCCTGGCTGGAGGCCTCTCTCATTTCAGCCACTTCCACCATGGGGAGCTGGCAGCCCCCTGCCAGGGCTGTGGTGCCCTGCAGCAGCAGCAGCAGCCCTGCTGAGAGCTGCCTCCCACCTGAGCCAAGGCAGAGGCCAGCAGCAGGCTCTGTGCACTCACCTTGATAGCCACAGGGTGGATGGTGCCTCCAATCTCAAAGCTGCCCTTCTTGAACATCATCACAGAGGTGTTGTTGATGCAGGTGCCTGCCCATGGGGGAAGCTGAAGTCAGCACCCACACAGCTCCCCACAGCCCCAGCCAGAGCTCAGCCTTGCTGGCAGGCCCTGGAGGGCAGCAGCTGTCCCCTGCTGGCTTCCCCTTCTGCCTCCCTCTGCCTCCTGCCAGCAGTGAGCCTGCCCAGGGCTCAGGCCTGGAGCCAGCTCCCCTGAGCAGCCTCAGCACTGCTCTGTGCAGGGCACTGGGGCAGCAGCACCACCCCTGCAGGGGACACCAGGCTGGGTGGCAGCCCCAGAACCCCCCCAGGGCAAGCTGAGGCTCAGAATGCACAGCACCACCCCATGGCCCCAGGCTGCCTGCCTCCCACCAGGGCAGGGCAGTGCCAGCCTCAGCCTCAGCTGCAGCCCAGCAGCCTGAGTGTGGCCCCAGGGGCTGCAGGGGAGCTGCACCAGCTGGGGAGGGGACACTGAACTGGGGGGCAGAGTTGAGCTGCTGGAGGGGAGGAAGGCTCTGCAGAGGCTCCTGGGCAGGCTGCAGCCAGGGCTGAGCTGAGCTGCAGGAGGCTGAAGAAGGCCAAGGGCTGGGTCCTGAGCCTGGGGCACAGCCACCCCAGGAAGGCTCCAGGCTGGGGGCAGAGGGGCTGGAAAGTGCCCAGCAGAGCAAGGCCTGGGGGTGCTGGGTGGCAGCAGCTGGAGAGGAGGCAGGGGGTGGGCAGGGGGGCAAGAAGGGCAGCAGCAGCCTGGGCTGGAGCAGCAATGGTTGGGCAGCAGGAGCAGGGCAGGGATTGTGCCCCTGGGCTCAGCACTGGGCAGGCCACAGCTTGAGGGCTGGCTTGAGCTTTGGGCTCCTGGCTGCAAGAAGGAGCTGGAGGAGCTGGAGCAGGGCCAGGGAAGGGCAAGAGAGGTGGGGAAGGGTGTGGAGAAGAGGGCTGGGGAGGAGCAGCTGAGGGAGCTGGGGGTGGGGAGTGTGGAGCAGAGGAGGCTGAGGGAGACCTCCTTGCTCTCTGCAGCTCCCTGAGAGGAGGCTGCAGCCAGGGGGGGTTGGGCTCTGCTCCCTAGGAACAAGGGCCAGGAGGAGAGGCAATGGCCTCAGGCTGCCCCAGGGGAGGCTTAGCTTGGAGAGGAGAAGAAACTTCTTCCCTGCAAGGGCTCTGCAAGCCTGGCCCAGGCTGCCCAGGGAGGGGGTTGGATGCTCATCCCTGGAGGGGTTCCACAGCTTCGGTGCTGAGGGCTGTGGGGGCTGCAGCCAGGGGGGGCTGGGCTGTTCCAGTGATAGGAGCTCCTGAGAGGAGGCTGCAGCCAGGGACAAGGTGAGGAAAGCCCTAAGAGAACCCTGAGGCAGGGAAGCCTTTGAGCAGCAGAAGCCAGGGGAGGAGCAGGGATGCCAGCCACAGGGAGGGGAGGTCAGGAGGGGCTCAGCTGCTTACCTTCAGGAAAGATCAAGATGGGGAGCTTGCTTTTGTCAGCCACGTGTTCCCTGAGCCTGTGGGAGCAGAAAGCAAAGCTCACAGGAGAGCTCTGCTCCAGCCTGCATCTGGCCTGGCATCACAGCCTCCCCCTGGGGGCCTCCCCTCAGGCCCTGCTGCACCACACTGAGAGTGGCTGCCAGGGAAGCCAAGCCATGTGCAGCACTGCCTCAGCCCAGCCTGCCCCTCACTGCCTGCAGCAGGGCAGCAGAGGCTCTTGGGGCACACAGCTGGGAACCACAGAACCATCATGGAATGGTTGCAGTTGGAAAGGACCTCAAGGCCCAGCCAGTTCCAAGCCCCTGCCCTGGGCAGGGACCCCTCCCAGAGTCACAGAGCTGCCAGGGCTGGAAGGGACCTCAAGGGCCAATGAGTTCCAAACCCCTTCCAACCCTCTCCAAGTGTCCCTGCCCCTGGCAGGGGGGTGGAACTGGATGGGCCTTGAGATCTCCTACCCAGGCAGCTTGCTCAGGACCCATCCAGCCTGGCTTTCAGCACTTGGCCCAGAGGCTGGCAGCTGGAGAGAAGGATCCATCCAGAGGGACCTGCACAGGCTGCAGAGCTGGGCCCAGGACACCCTCAGGAGGTTCAAGCAGACCAAGGGCAAGGTCCTGCAGCTGGGGCAGGGCAATCCCAGGCCCTGAGCCAGGCTGGGCAGGGACTGGCTGCAGAGCAGCCCTGGAGGAAAGGCCTTGGGGGTGCTGGGGGAGGAGAAGCTCAGCAGGAGCCAGCAGGGAGCACTTGCAGCCCAGAGAGCCAAGCAGAGCCTGGGCTGCAGCAAGAGAAGTGTGGCCAGCAGGGCCAGGGAGGGGATTCTGCCCCTCTGCTCCACTCTGCTGAGCCCACAGCTGCAGCTCTGGGGCCAGCTCTGCAGCCTCTGTGCCAGGAAGGCTCTGGAGGGGCTGGAAGGTGTCCAGAGCAGGGCCAGGAGGAGGAGCAGAGGGCTGGAGCTGCTCTGCTCTGAGCACAGCCTGAGAGAGTTGGGCTTGTGCAGGCTGGAGAGGAGAAGGCTCCCAGGAGACCTTCTGGTGGCCTCCCAGGAGCTGCAGGGGGCTGCAAGCAAGCTGGGGAGGGACTTTGGAGGGGGTGAGGGAGGGATAGGTGTCTGGGACACAACTGAGGGGGGCAGGAATCAGGCCTGGGACAGGGAGCCAGCAATGGGCGCTGGCAGCCCAGAAGGCCAAGGGCAGCTCAGCTGCCCTTGGCCTTCTGGGCTGCCAGTGCCCATTGGCAGAGGTGGAGGGAGAGGATCCTGCCCCTCTGCTCTGGGGCTGGCTGAGCCTGTAGCTCCCTTCCAGCCCTGCCAGCTCTGTGCTCCGCTGGTTTCAGCGGGCAGTCTGCGGCGGAGGCTCCCCCGCCCCGCAGCCCTGCAGCTCACCGCTTGGTCACTAGGTGGCGATCTCTCATCTCGGAGCGCTCGAACCAGACGTGCGGGCAGGCCCGGACCGTAGCTCGCTGGATCAAGCCCATGAGGCCGCCGTGCACCTGCCCCACCTGGCGGCGGGAGGAGGAATAGCAGCAGTGAGACAGCCGCGAGAGGCCGAACGGAGGTCAGCAAGGGAGAGGCTGGCACCGGGCAGGACCCCAGCGAGCAGGGCAGGAGGGCACCGAGCTGCTGCAGAGCAGGGACGGACCTGGGGGGCCTGGGGGGTGCCCAGGAGCCAGCAATGTGCTCTGGGGGCCAAGGAGGCCAAGGGCAGCCTGGGCTGCAGCAGAAGGGCTGTGGGGAGGAGGGCAGAGAGGTTCTGCTGCCCCTCTGCTCTGCCCTGCTGAGGCCACAGCTGCAATCTTGGCTCCAGCTCTGGGCCCCTCAGCTCCAGCAGGAGCTCAGGGAGCTGCTGCAGAGAGCCCAGCCCAGAGGCACAGAGCTGCTGCAGGCAGGGGAACATCTTCCTCCCCAGCAGAGCCTGAGGCAGCTGAGGGCTCTGCAGCTTGCAGAGGAGGAGCCTGAGGGGGAGCTGAGGGCTGGGGATGAAGCTGTGCAGGGGCAGTGCCCAGGGGCTGGAGCCAGGCTCTGCTGGGGGCTGCCCAGTGCCAGCCCCAGGGGCAGGGGTGGAAGCTGAGCCAGAGGAAGTGCCATGGACACAGGAGGAGAATTCTTTCCCTGGGAGGGTGCCAGAGGCCTGGAGCAGGCTGCCCAGGGGGGTTGTGGAGCCTCCTGCTCTGGAGATGTTCCAACCCCCCCTGGCTGTGCTCTGGGTGCCCTGCCCTGGGTGCCCTGCTCTGGCAGGGCTTGGGTTGGATGAGCTCTGCAGCTCCCTCCCAGCCCCTGGCACTCTGTGAGGCTGTGGAACAGCTTCCCCTGCATCCCCCTCCACAAACAGCAACCAAAGCACTCCTGACACCCCTGCAGCCTGCAGGGTGACCCCAAGGCAGTGCAGAGCCTTTCACTGCAGGCTGGGGTGGCCTGGAAGGGACCTGGAGGACCATCCAGTTCCAACCCCCCTGGCCATGGGCAGGGACACCTCCAGCAGCCCAGCTTGCTCTCAGGGCTTCCACCCAAGCACCTAAATGCTGCATGGAGGCAGAGCTGAAGGACTGCAGCAGCTGCAGGGCCTGCAGTTGACACTGCCAGGAGAGCTTCACCACCACTGAGCTTGTACAGCAACAGCCTCTGCTGCCCCTGCAGTGAGAGCTGAACCTGCAGCAGGGTTGGACTGGAGATGAAGAAACACCTGAGTGAGAGGCTGGGGAGGCTCTGGCACAGGCTGCCCAGGGAGGCTGTGGCTGCCTCCTGCCTGGAGGGGCTCAGGGCCAGGCTGGATGAGGCACTGAGCAAGCTGGGGCTGGGAGGAGGTGGATTCTGCCCCTCTGCTCTGCTCAGCCCTCCCCTGCAGGGCTGGGGCAGCTCTGCAGCCCCCAGCACAAGGCCCTGGAGCTGCTGGAGAGGCTCCAGAGGAGGCCACAGAGAGGAGCAGAGGCTGCAGAGCCTCCCCTGTGGGGCCAGGCTGGGAGAGCTGGGGCTGTGCAGCCTGGAGAGGAGAAGGCTGCAGGCAGAGCTCAGAGCAGCCTCCCAGTGCCTGAAGGGCTCCAGGAGAGCTGGGGAGGGACTCTGGGCAAGGGCTGGGAGTGCCAGGCTGAGAGGGCTGAGGGCTTCAGACTGGCAGAAGCTGGACTGAGCTGAGACCTGAGGACTCAGTTCTTGCCCAGGAGGGTGGTGAGGCTCTGGCACAGCCTGCCCAGGGAAGCTGTGGATGCTCCAAGCCTGGAGCCAGGCTGGATGAGGCCCTGAGCCAGCTGGGGCTGGTGGGAGCCCATGGCAGGGGGCTGGAGCTAGAAGGTCCCTTCCAACCCCAACCCTTCTGTGACCCTCTGCAGGCTGTGTCCCACTGCTGGGCTGGGTGGGGACACAACCCAGGGTGGCCTGAGGGTCACCTCTGTGCTCCCTGGGGCTGTGCTGGAAGCTCCACTGCAATCCTTTCCCTGCTGCAGAGGCTCTCAGTGCAGGGAGCTCCAACTGCCCCTTCCTGCAGGAGCTCTGGGAGCTGTGGGGGCTGCAGGGCTGAGCTGTGGGAGCTGCTGCAGGCTGCCCTGGGGCTCTGCATGCTGCAGGGGCTGCAGGGCTGGGCTCTGGCAGCTGCTGCAGGCTGCCCTGGGGCTCTGCATGCTGCAGGGGCTGCAGGGCTGAGCTGTGGGAGCTGCTGCAGGCTGCCCTGGGGCTCTGCATGCTGCAGGGGCTGCAGGGCCAAGCTCTGGGAGCTGCTGCAGGCTGCCCTGGGGCTCTGCATGCTGCAGGGGCTGCAGGGCTGAGCTCTGGGAGCTGCTGCAGGCTGCCCTGGGGCTCTGCATGCTGCAGGGGCTGCAGGGCTGAGCTCTGGCAGCTGCTGCAGGCTGCCCTGGGGCTCTGCACGCTGCAGGGGCTGCAGGGCTGAGCTCTGGCAGCTGCTGCAGGCTGCCCTGGGGCTCTGCACGCTGCAGGGGCTGCAGGGCTGAGCTCTGGGGGCTGCTGCAGGCTGCCCTGGGGCTCTGCATGCTGCAGGGGCTGCAGGGCTGAGCTGTGCTCCCTGGGTGAAGCCCTGCTGTGACCTCAGGCTCTGCACTGTGGGAGCTGCACCCTGGGCTCCAGCAGCAGCAGCTGCTGCCCCCAGGCCCTGGCTGCTGCCTCCCTCCCCCTGCCCTGGGCTGCTCCTACCATGGCGTAGCAGCCGTCGTTGGTCAGGATGATGGCGTCGATGGGCGAGGTGTGGTTGGCCACGCAGATCCCTCCCTTCTGAGGCCTGTGCTGCCTGCAAGGACAGCCTGCTGCTCACACCCCCCCTGCTGCCACAGCCCAGCCTGCTCCCCACCCTTCACCACCAGTCCCGGCTGGCTGGGGCGCCCCCAGGCGACAGGAAGCTGCCCAAGGTGATGCCCACCCCCGGGGAAGGGCTGGGAGGGGGAGGCAGGGAAGGGCAGCACTGCAGCCTGAGCTGAGGGCCAGGCGGGGGGGGGGACAGCAGTGCTGGGGCCAGCTCTGGGCTCCTGAGGGTAGGAAAGAGGTTGAGCTGCTGGAAGGTGTCCAGAGAAGGGCAACAAAGCTGGGGAGGGGTCTGGGGCACAGGGCTGGGGAGGGGTCTGGGGCACAGCCCTGTGAGGAGAGGCTGAGGGAGCTGGGGTTGCTTAGCCTGGAGCAGAGGAGGCTCAGGGGAGACCTTCTTGCTCTCTCCAGCTCCCTGCAGGGAGGTTGGAGCCAGCTGGGGGTTGGTCTCTTCTGCCAGGCCCCCAGCAGCAGAACAAGAGGACACAGTCTCCAGCTGTGCCAGGGGAGGTTGAGGCTGGAGGGGAGGAGAAAGTTCTTCCCAGCAAGAGGAATTGGCCACTGGGATGAGCTGCCCAGGGAGGTGGTGGAGTCCCCAGCCCTGGAGGGGTTCAGGAAGAGCCTGGCTGAGGCCCTTGGTGCCATGGCTGAGTTGCTCAGATGGTGCTGGGGGGGAGGTTGGCCTGGATGAGCCCTGAGGCCTCCCCAGCTGGGTGCCTGTGCCCTGCCTGCCCAGCAGCTGCCTCCCCTCACCTGTTGTGGTAGCGGATGCTGCCTGAGACAGCCCGGACCAGGATGCGGCAGGAGGTGAGGTGCACCACCTCACTCAGGTAGCTCTTCACCCTGCACACAGCACAGGCAGCTGGGCAGCACCTGGGCACCCCCTGGGCACCCCAGCACTGCTGCCCAGCCCCCTCCACACCACCCAAGGCTCCCCCTGCAGAAGGGAGGAACATCTCCTGCTCCGGCTGCAGCAGCTCAGCCAAGCCCTGGCACAGCCTTGGCCTCACCTAGGCAGGGCCTGGGGCAGGGAAGGGACCCCGCAGCAGCAGGGCAGGGATTGTGCCCCTGGGCTCAGCACTGGGCAGGCCACAGCTGGAGGGCTGGGCTCAGCTTTGGGCTCCTGGCTGCAAGCTGGCAGCAAAGGAGGGGAAGGAAGCCAGAGGGCCCTGCTGCCCCAGGGAGGTTCCTGAGGCTGGGGATGAAGTGCAGCAAGGTCTAACAGTGCTCAGCACTGAGCTCAGCGCTGAGAGAAGCAGCCCTGCAAATCTGGATGCCAGAGGGTGCCCTGAGTTTGCACAGAGACATCACAGAGTCACTGTGGCTAGAAAAGACCTTCAGGGGCCCCAGATCCCAACCACTGCCTAACTCTGCCAAGGCCTCTGCCACAGCAGCCCCTGCAGCACCATGGCTCTGAATCACCTCCAGCCATGGGAGCAGGTCTGGGCAAGGAGGACATTGAGAGGCTGGAGCAGGGCCAGGGAAGGGCAAGAAAGGTGGGGAAGGGTGTGGAGAAGAGGGCTGGGGAGGAGCAGCTGAGGGAGCTGGGGGTGGGGAGTGTGGAGCAGAGGAGGCTGAGGGAGACCTCCTTGCTCTCTGCAGCTCCCTGAGAGGAGGCTGCAGCCAGGGGGGGTTGGGCTCTGCTCCCTAGGAACAAGGGCCAGGAGGAGAGGCAATGGCCTCAGGCTGCCCCAGGGGAGGCTTAGCTTGGAGAGGAGAAGAAACTTCTTGGCTGGAAGGGCTCTGCAAGCCTGGCCCAGGCTGCCCAGGGAGGGGTTGGATGCTCATCCCTGGAGGGGTTTCAGAGCTGTGGTGCTGAGGGCTGTGGGGGCTGCAGCCAGGGGGGGTTGGGCTCTGCTCCCCAGGCTCAGGTGCTAGAAGCAGAGGCAATGTCCTGAACTTGTCCCAGGGGAGGCTTAGGTTGGAATGAGGAACAATCTCTCTGCTGCCAGAGTGGTCAGGGCCTGGCAGAGGCTGCCCAGGGGGTGGTGCAGTCCCCATGGCTGGAGGTGCTGCAGCAAGCTGTGCCCATGGCTCTGGGGCCCTGGTGGGGCTGGGTTGCTGTTGGGCTGGGGGAGCTCAGAGGCCTTTCCCAACCCCAGCAGTTCAGTGCCCCCAAGGCTGCTCCCTCCCCAGCAGCTCCTCTCTACCCCAGCACTGCTGTCCCCCCCCCAGTGCTGCCCTGAGCCCCTCCCAGCAGCCAGAGGAGCCCAGCAGCAGCCAGCACCCCGGGTGCCACCCTGGCAGGCAGCCTGCCCCAGCCCCCCCTGAGCTGCCTGCAGAGCTGCCCCCTGGCAGGCTGTGCCCCCTGCCAGGCTGAGCCCCCTGGCAGGCTGTGCCCCTGGCAGGCTGTGTCCCTGGCAGCTGTGCCCCCTGGCAGGCTGTGCCCCTGGCAGGCTGTGCCCCCTGGCAGGCTGTGCCCCTGGCAGGCTGTGCCCCCCTGGCAGGCTGAGCCCCTGGCAGGCTGTGTCCCTGGCAGGCTGAGCCCCTGGCAGGCTGTGCCCCCTGGCAGGCTGTGCCCCCTGGGCAGGCTTGTGATCCCTGGCAGGCTGTGTCCCCTGGCAGGCTGAGCCCCTGGCAGGCAGTGCCCCCTGGCAGGCTGTGATCCCTGGCAGGCTGTGCCCCCTGGCAGGCAGTGCCCCCTGGCAGGCTGTGATCCCTGGCAGGCTGTGCCCCCCTGGCAGGCTGTGCCCCCTGGCAGGCTGTGTCCCCTGGCAGGCTGTGCCCCCTGGCAGGCTGTGTCCCTGGCAGGCTTGTGCCCCCTGGCAGGCTGTGCCCCCTGGCAGGCTGTGTCCCCTGGCAGGCTGTGTCCCTGGCAGGCCTGTGCCCCCTGGCAGGCTGTGATCCCTGGCAGGCTGTGCCCCCTGGCAGGCAGTGCCCTCTGGCAGGCAGTGCCCCCTGGCAGTACTCACCTGCTGCTGGGCAGCTGTCCCACCAGCACGGTGCCCACAATCATGGAGCTGATGCCAATGCATGCCAGGGTGAAGCTGCAGGCAGGGAGAGGCCTCAGGGCAGGGCACAGGAAGCCACTGAGGTGCCTCTGCCCCCGGGCTGCCAGGGCAGCAGCCTCTGCCCAGCTGCCTGCCCCCCACTGCTGCCCCACACACTGCCCCCAGGCCTGCAGGCACCCAGGCAGGGACCCAGCCTCCAGCTGCCTGCTGCAGGGGCTCCAGGGGAGGGGTTCAGGGGGGTATCAGGGGGGTCTCAGGGGCCCCTCACCGCAGGGGCAGCAGCAGGGGGGCACAGGGGGGTCTCAGGGGTCTCAGGGGGGGTCTCAGGGGGTCTCAGGGGGGTCCCTCACCGCAGGGGCAGCAGCAGGGGGGTCTCAGGGGGGTCGCTCACCGCAGGGGCAGCAGCAGGCCGTAGCGCAGCAGCACGCCCAGCCCCCAGAGCAGGCTGAGGCGCAGGCTGAGGTAGTGGAAGTCGCCGGTGGGTCCTGGTGAGGAGGTTCCAGGAGAGCAGCTGCTGCGAGGAGAACCTCTGGGTGACCTCGTCCTGCACGATGGCCTCCAGCCCCCGCCGGCAGAAGTGGCAGGCGTGGGACAGCTGGAAGCCGGCCTGCCCCCGCCCCGCCGCCAGGGGGCGCTCCAGACGCTCGATGATGCCTGCGGGGGGGGAGGGCAAGGGCGAGCGCCTCGGGGAGGGCTCCTGCGGGGCAGGGCACAGCCCCCCGGCACCCCCAGAGCTCCTGCGGGGCAGGGCAACAGCCCCCCGGCACCCCCAGAGCTCCTGCGGGGCAGGGCACAGCCCCCCGGCACCCCAGAGCCAGCTCCTGCCAGCTCCCCCCGGGACCCCCCCAGCTCCTGCGGGACCCCCCCGGGGACCCCCCCCCCCCAGCCCCCCCAGCCCCCTCAGCCCCTCCTCAGCACCCCCAGCCCCCTCAGCACCCCCCAGCTCCCTCACCCCTCCTCAGCACCCCCCAGCCCCCTCAGCCCCTCCTCAGCACCCCCTCAGTCCCTCCTCAGCACCCCCAGCCCCCTCAGCACCCCCCAGCCCCCTCAGCCCCTCCTCAGCACCCCCCAGCTCCCTCACCACCCTCCTCAGCACCCCCCACAGATCCCTCAGCCCCTCCTCAGCACCCCCAGCACCCCCCAGCTCCCTCAGCCCCTCCTCAGCACCCCCAGCACCCCCCAGCCCCCTCAGCCCCTCCTCAGCACCCTCAGCACCCCCGCAGCCCCCTCAGCCCCTCCTCAGCACCCCCCTCCCCCTCAGCCCCCTCCTCAGCACCCCCCAGCTCCCTCAGCCCCTCCTCAGCACCCCCCCAGCCCCCTCAGCACCCCCCAGCTCCCTCACCCCCTCCTCAGCACCCCCCAGGCCCCCTCAGCCTCTCCTCACCACCCCCCCCCCCAGCCCCCCCAGCCCCCCTCAGCACCCCCCAGCTCCCTCAGCACCCCCCAGCCCCCTCACCCCCTCCTCAGCACCCCCCCCACCCCCCTCAGCAACCTCCCCAGCCCCCCCCAGCCCCCTCCCCAGGCAGGTTGCTCTCCTCTGGAGCTGCTCCAGCACCCCAAGTTCCCTCCCCCAGCGAGTGCCCAGAGCTGCTCTGGGTGCTTGGGGGGAGCCCCCCCCCGGTGGGGGTCCCAGGGCAGAATCCCCTCCCTGCCCTGCTGGGCAGCAGCTCCAGGGCCTTGTGCTGGGGGCCTGCAGAGCTGCCCCAGCCCTGCAGGGGAGGGCTGAGCAGAGCAGAGGGGCAGAATCCCCTCCCTGCCCCTGCTGCCCACACTGCTGGGGCTCAGCCAGCACAGCCTTGCTCTCTGGGCTGCCAGCTCCCCTTGCTGCCTCCTGGGGAGCTGCTCCTCCCCCAGCACCCCCAGGGCCTTCTCCTCACCACTGCTCTCTGCCCCTTCCCCACCCAGCCTGGCTCTGTGCCTGGCACTGCCCCTCAGCCAGCTGCAGGACCTTGCCCTTGGCCTTGCTGAGCTTCAGGAGGTTGCCCTGGGGGCCAGCTCTGCAGCCTGCCCAGGGCCCCTCTGGATGGATCCTTCCCTCCCTGCTGTCCCTGGCAGGCTGCTGAGGCTGCACCCCACTGCCCCTGGCACCCAGGGAGATGTTGAACAGCTCTGGTGCCAGCACCCAGCCCTGCTGACATGCTCCCCCCCTGGACATGGAGCCACTGACTGCCCCCCGAGTGCAGCCTTCCCTCCTGGGCCCTGCAGAGCAGGAGGCTCAGGGGAGACCTTCTTGCTCTCTCCAGCTCCCTGCAGGGAGGTTGGAGCCAGCTGGGGGTTGGTCCTCTTCTGCCAGGCCCCCCAGCAGCAGAACAAGAGGACACAGTCTGAAGCTGTGCCAGAGGGAGGTTGAGGCTGGAGGGGAGGAGAAAGTTCTTCCCAGCAAGAGGAATTGGCCACTGGGATGAGCTGCCCAGGGAGGTGGTGGAGTCCCCAGCCCTGGAGGGGCTCAGGAAGAGCCTGGCTGAGGCCCTTGGTAGCCATGGCTGAGTTGCTCAGATGGTGCTGGGGGAGAGGTTGGACATAGAATGGGATGGGATGGGATGGGATGGGGTAGGACAGGACCTGGTTGGGAGAGACCTCTGAGATCACCAAAGGTCTTTTCCAACCTGGTTAATTTCTCTTCTCTTCCCCTCAGGGCTGCTGGCAGGCAGAGCTGCACAGAGCTGCACAGACTCCTGGCAGGAGAGCTGCAGAGGATGAGGATGAGAGGATGAGAGATGAGGATGAGGATGAGGATGAGGATGAGGATGAGGATGAGGATGAGGATGAGGATGAGGATGAGGATGCCTCCCCTTGGCCTCCTTTTCTCCAGGCTAAGCCATCCCTTCAATGCCTTTCAGAGCATCAGGGAGTGGTAAAGGGTTGGAAGGGAGAGAGTCCAAGCCCCTGCCAGGGCAGGGCACCCAGAGCAGGGCACCCAGAGCAGGGCACCCAGAGCAGGCAGCCAGGGGCAGGGCAGCCAGGGCAGGGCACCCAGAGCAGGGCAGCCAGGGCAGGGCAGCCAGAGCAGGGCACCCAGAGCAGGGCACCCAGGGCAGGGCACCCAGAGCAGGGCAGCCAGAGCAGGGCACCCAGAGCAGGGCACCCAGGGCAGGGCAGCCAGAGCAGGGCACCCAGAGCAGGGCACCCAGGGCAGGGCAGCCAGAGCAGGGCACCCAGAGCAGGGCACCCAGAGCAGGGCAGCCAGAGCAGGGCACCCAGAGCAGGGCACCCAGGGCAGGGCAGCCAGGGCAGGGCAGCCAGAGCAGGGCACCCAGAGCAGGGCACCCAGGGCAGGGCAGCCAGGGCAGGGCACCCAGAGCAGGGCAGCCAGGGCAGGGCACCCAGAGCAGGGGCAGCCAGAGCAGGGCACCCAGAGCAGGGCAGCCAGAGCAGGGCAGCCAGGGCAGGGCACCCAGGGCAGACCCAGGGGGGGGTTGGAAGCTCTCCAGAGCAGAGCTGAGTTGCTCAGATGGTGCTGGGGCAGAGGTTGGCCTGGATGAGCTCTGAGGCCCTTTCCCCTGCTCCCCTCCACTCCACCTCCTCCCTGGCTGACCCCAGGCTCTGCCTGCTGCCTGTCCCCGGTGCTGCAGGGCAGGGGAGGGCACCCAGCTCAGCCCAGGCCACAGGAGCTGGGGCAGGCTCAGGAAGCTCTCTGAGCCACTCCTAGCCAGGACCTTTCCCTGCCCAGGAGCTGAGGTGCTGGGAGGATGAGCTCCTCCTGCACAGCTCCAGCAGCTGGAGCCCTTGGGAGCTGCTGGGACACCTTCCCCTTCCCAGGCAGGAGGAGACCTTGCAGCAGCATCACTGACAGCCTGGCAGAGCCAGCAGGGCACTGCCAGCTGCAGGACTCCCTCCCCCTGCCTTCCCCTCCCCCCCAGGACACTGCTGAGGGCTGCAGGAAGGGCTCTCTGCTCAGCCACCTCAGCCAGCACCCAACAGAGAGCACAGCTCAGCCCCTTCTGAGAGCTGGAGAGCAGCACCAGAGCTGCTGGCACCACAGCCCCTGGCAGGCAGCACCCACAGAGGGGCAAGGAAGGGGCTGAGGGGTCTGGAGAACAGCTCTGGGGAGCAGGGGGTGAGGGGAGAGGGGAAGAGGAGGCTGAGGGAGACCTCCTTGCTCTCTGCAGCTCCCTGAGAGGAGGCTGCAGCCAGGGGGGGTTGGGCTCTGCTCCCCAGGAACAAGGGCCAGGAGGAGAGGCAATGGCCTCAGGCTGCCCCAGGGGAGGCTTAGCTTGGAGAGGAGAAGAAACTTCTTCCCTGCAAGGGCTCTGCAAGCCTGGCCCAGGCTGCCCAGGGAGGGGGGTTGGATGCTCATCCCTGGAGGGGTTTCACAGCTGCGGTGCTGAGGCCATGGCTCAGCCCCAGCCTGGGTAATAGGGAGGGCTAGGAGTGGGGGGGCTGGAGCAGAAGTAGAAGTGGGGAGCTGGAGCTTGGCTGTGAGGAAGAAGTTGTTGGGCAGGAGGGTGGTGAGAGCCTGGCCCAGGCTGCCCAGGGAGGTGGTGGAAGCCTCCTGGCTGGAGGTGTTTGCAGCCAGGCTGGAGGTGGCTGTGAGCAAGCTGCTGTGGTGTGAGGTGTCCCTGCCCATGGCAGGGGGCTGGGGCTGGCTGAGCCTGGAGCTCCCTTCCAGCCCTGCCAGCTCTGTGCTTCTAAGGCAGTCCTGGGCCAGGAGAAGCCCAACCCTGGCTGCAAAGCTCTGCTCAGCCTCCTCCTGGGCACACTCAGGCTGCCCTCACTGCTCTGAGAGCTCCCAAGGCTCACAGCCAACCCCGACCCAGTGGAGGCCACCCCAGCAGGAGCCAAGAGGCAGCAGAGGAACTCCTGTCCCAACTGGGCTAAAGGAGGAAGGATGAAGCAACTCCTCAGCTGTCCCCTGCAGGCACTGAGGGCAAGAGGTTCACCTGGCAAGCAGTCAGCTCAGTGCAGGGGGAAAGGGAAGGAGGAGAGCACCACAGACAAACAGCCAGAGCCCCACAGCTGGGGGCAGAGAAGGAGCACTGCTCACTGAGCAGTCAGATCCCCTCAGGTGGACTCTGAGGCTGCCAGGACTAAAGCCAACAGCCCTGGGAGCAGTCACCCAAGGGCAAGATGTCAAGAGCCACCATCAGGCTCATCAAATCCAATCTGGGACCTAATCCCCAACCCAATCCCTCCTGACAGCTAACCATGGCACCAAGGGCCTCATCCAGGCTCTTCCTGAACCCCTCCAGGACTGGGGACTCCACCACCTCCCTGGGCAGCTCATCCCAGTGGCCAATTCCTCTTGCTGGCAAGAACTTTCTCCTCCCCTCCAGCCTCAACCTCCCCTGGCACAGCTTGAGACTGTGTCCTCTTGTTCTGGGGCTGGGGGCCTGGCAGAAGAGACCAACCCCCAGCTGGCTGCAACCTCCCTGCAGGGAGCTGGAGAGAGCAAGAAGGTCTCCCCTGAGCCTCCTCTGCTCCAGGCTAAGCAACCCCAGCTCCCTCAGCCTCTCCTCACAGGGCTGTGCCCCAGACCCCTCCCCAGCTTTGTTGCCCTTCTCTGGACACCTTCCAGCAGCTCAACCTCTTTCCTAACCTCAGGAGCCCAGAGCTGGACACAGGACTCAAGCTGTGGCCTCAGCAGTGCTGAGCACAGGGCACAAGGACTTCCCTGCTCCTGCTGGCCACACTCTGCCTGACCCAGGCCAGGATGCCCTTGGCCTTCTTGGCCCCCTGGGCACACTGCTGGCTCCTCTTCAGCTGCTCTCCCCCAGCACCCCCAGCTCCCTCTCTGCCTGGCTGCTCTCAGCCCCTCTGCCCCCAGCCTGTGGCACTGCCTGGGGTTGCTGTGGCCAATGTGCAGCCCCTGGCACTTGGATGTGTTCAATCTCCTGCCCTTGGCCTCTGCCCATCTGCCCAGCCTGGCAAGGTCCCTCTGCAGAGCTCTGCTCCCCTCTCACAGCTCAGCTCCTGCCCCCAGCTTGCTGCCAGCTGCACATTCACTGCTGATGGACCCCTGGGCACACTGCTGGCTCTTGTTCAGCTGCTGTCAGTCAGGGCCAGAGGCAGGGTGCAGGAAGGGCTCAGCAGCAGCAGCAGCACTCTGATGCAAGAGGGAGCTGCCAGGCACCCAACCCCTTCCCCATTTCTGACACACTCCTCCAACTTCTCCATTCCAGAAGCACTCAGCCCTGCCTCAGACCACAGGGCTCAGCAGCCTGCCCCTCCCCCAGCCTCTCACCATTAGCTGCAGCACTCTTTGGCTTCTCTGGCCCTGGCTTTGGGCTCCTTTGTCTGCACCGAGGGTGGCCCACTGTGGAGAGAGAGGAGAGGTGAAGGGCACAGCCTGCAGGCCCCCTGCAGCAGCAGCAGCTCAGCACAGCCAGCCTGGGGGCTGCACAGGGGCTCCCTGCACCAGGGCACTGCTGACCCCTGCCCCACAGCTCAGCAGCTCAGGCAGTTTGGCGTCTGGAGCCAAGAGCTCCCAGGGGACCTCAGCATGCTGCATGCAGCCCAGCAAGCAGCAGCCTCCCCCTGCTCCCCTGCAGCCTCCCTCTGCTCCCTGCAGCCTCCCCTGCTCCCTGCAGCCTCCCCCTGCTCCCTGCAGCCTCCCCCTGCCTCCCTGCAGCCTCCCCTGCTCCCTGCAGCCTCCACTGCTCCCTGCAGCCTCCCCCTGCTCCCCTGCAGCCTCCACTGCTCCCGTGCAGCCTCCCCCTGCTCCTGCAGCCTCCCCCTGCTCCATTCAGCCTCCCTCTGCTCCCTGCAGCCTCCACTGCTCCCTGCAGCCTCCCCCTGCTCCCTGCAGCCTCCCTCCTGCTCCCTGCAGCCTCCACTGCTCCCTGCAGCCTCCCCCCTGCTCCCTGCAGCCTCCCCCTGCTCCATTCAGCCTCCCCTGCTCCCTGCAGCCTCCCCCTGCTCCATTCAGCCTCCCCCTGCTCCCTGCAGCCTCCCCCTGCTCCCTGCAGCCTCCCCCTGCTCCATTCAGCCTCCCCCTGCTCCCTGCAGCCTCCCCCTGCTCCATTCAGCCTCCCCCTGCTCCCTGCAGCCTCCCCTGCTCCCTGCAGCCTCCCCCTGCTCCATTCAGCCTCCCCCTGCTCCCTGCAGCCTCCCCTTGCTCCCTGCAGCCTCCCCCTGCTCCCTGCAGGCCTCCCCCTGCTCCATTCAGCCTCCCTTGCTCCCTGCAGCCTCCACTGCTCCCTGCAGCCTCCCCTGCTCCATTCAGCCTCCCCCTGCTCCCTGCAGCCTCCCCCTGCTCCCCTGCAGCCTCCCCTGCTCCATTCAGCCTCCCTCTGCTCCCTGCAGCCTCCACTGCTCCCTGCAGCCTCCCCCTGCTCCATTCAGCCTCCCCTGCTCCCTGCAGCCTCCCCCTGCTCCCTGCAGCCTCCTCCTGCTCCATTCAGCCTCCCCTGCTCCCTGCAGCCTCCCCCTGCTCCCTGCAAGCCTCCTTCTGCTCCCTGCAGCCTCCCCCTGCTCCATTCAGCCTCCCCTTGCTCCTGCAGCCTCCCCCTGCTCCCTGCAGCCTCCCCTGCTCCCTGCAGCCTCCCCCTGCTCCATTCAGCCTCCCTCTGCTCCCTGCAGCCTCCACTGCTCCCTGCAGCCTCCCCCTGCTCCCCTGCAGCCTCCCCCTGCTCCCTGCAGCCTCCCCCTGCTCCCTGCAGCCTCCCCCTGCTCCATTCAGCCTCCCCCTGCTCCCTGCAGCCTCCCTCTGCTCCCTGCAGCCTCCCCTGCTCCCTGCAGCCTCCCCCTGCTCCCTGCAAGCCTCCCCCTGCTCCATTCCAGCCTCCCCCTGCTCCCTGCAGCCTCCCCCTGCTCCATTCAGCCTCCCCTGCTCCCTGCAGCCTCCCCCTGCTCCATTCAGCCTCCTCCTGCTCCATGCAGCCTCCCCTGCTCCCTGCAGCCTCCACTGCTCCCTGCAGCCTCCCCCTGCTCCCCTGCAGCCTCCCCTGCTCCCTGCAGCCTCCCCTGCTCCCTGCAGACTCTCCCTGCTCCATTCAGCCTCCCCCTGCTCCTGCAGCCTCCCCCTGCTCCCTGCAGCCTTCCCCTGCTCCCTGCAGCCTCCCCTGCTCCATTCAGCCTCCCCCTGCTCCCTGCAGCCTCCCCTGCTCCCTGCAGCCTCCCCCTGCTCCCTGCAGCCTTCCCCTGCTCCTGCAGCCTCCCCTGCTCCATTCAGCCTCCCCCTGCTCCCTGCAGACTCTCCCTGCTCCATTCAGCCTCCCTCTGCTCCCTGCAGCCTTCCCCTGCTCCCTGCAGCCTCCCCCTGCTCCATTCAGCCTCCCCCTGCTCCATTCAGCCTCCCCCTGCTCCCTGCAGCCTCCCCCTGCTCCCTGCAGCCTCCCCCTGCTCCTTCCAGCCTCCCCTGCTCCCTGCAGCCTCCCCCTGCTCCATGATGCCTCCTCCTTGCTCCTTGCATCCCCTCCTGCTCCCTGCAGCCTCCCCTGCTTCCCTGCAGCCTCCCCCTGCTCCATTCAGCCTCCCCCTGCTCCCTGCAGCCTCCCCTGCTCCAT